>NW_027095884.1:0-143490 GCF_963924715.1 Thunnus thynnus | reverse complement strand
GATACAGGCATTAGGTGTGAGTCTACATCAATTCTGATGAGAAGTGACTAGTTTGGGCCCAATCACGCTGAAATTGATAGAAACACATGAAAATGCATATTCTGTGTGTGCCGTTACCCTTCTACTACAACAGAGCCTTTTGGACGAGTCTGCATCAATTCTGATGAAAAGGAACTATTTTGTGTCGTATAACGCCGAAAATGATAGAAACACATCAAAATGCATATACTGTGTGTACCTTCACTCTGCTAGAAGAACCAAGCATTAGGTGTGAGTCTGCATCAATTCTGATGAAAAGTGACTAGTTTGGCCCAATAACACTGAAATTGACAGAAACACATGAAAATGCATATTCTGTGCGTGCCGTGACTCTTTTACTACAACAGAGCGTTTTGGACGAGTCTGCATCAATTCTGATGAAAAGTGACTAGTTTGGGCCCAATAACGCTAAAATTCATAGGAACACATGAAAATGCATATTTGGTGTGTGCCGTGATTCTGCCAGTGCAGCAGAGCGTTTTGGGTGAGTCTGCATCAATTCTGATGAAAAGTGACTAGTTTGGGCCCAATCACGCTGAAATTGATAGAAACACATGAACATGCATATTCTTTGTGTGCCGTGACTCTTCTACTACAAAAGAGCCTTTTGGAAGAGTCTGCATCAATTCTGATGAAAAGTAACTATTTTTTGTCGTATAACGCTGAAAATGATAGAAACACATCAAAATGCATATACTGTGTGTACCTTCACTCTGCTAGCAGAACCAAGCATTAGGTGTGAGTCTGCATCAATTCTGATGAAAAGTGACTGGTTTGGGCCCAATAACGCTAAAAATGACAATAACACATGAAAATGCATACTATGTGTGTCCCGTGACTCTTCTTCTACAACAGAGCGTTTTGGACGAGTCTGCATCAATACTGATGAAAAGTGACTAGTTTGGGCCCAATAACATTGAAATTGACAGAAACACATGATAATGCATATTCTGTGTGTGCCGTGACTCTTCCACAACAACAGAGCGTTTTGGACGAGTCGGCATCAATTCTGATGAAAAGTGACTAGTTTGGGCCCAATAACGCTGAAATTGACAAAAACACATGAAAATGCATGTTCGGTGTGTGCCGAGATTCTGCCAGTGAAGCAGAACGTTTTGGGTGAGTCTGCATCGATTCTGATGAAAAGTGACTAGTTTGGGCCCAATCACGCTGAAATTGATAGAAACACATGAAAATGCATATTCTGTGTGTGCCGTGACTCTTCTACTACAACAGAGCCTTTTGGACGAGTCTGCATCAATTCTGATGAAAAGTAACTATTTTGTATCGTATAACACTGAAAATGATAGAAACACATCAAAATGCATATACCGTGTGTATCTTCACTCTGCTAGCAGAACCAAGCATTAGGTGTGAGTCTGCATCAATTCTGATGAAAAGTGACTAGTTTGGCCCAATAACACTGAAATTGACAGAAACACATGAAAATGCATATTCTGTGTGTGCCGTGACTCTTCTACTACAACAGAGCGTTCTGGACGAGTCGGCATCAATTCTGATGAAAAGTGAC
The DNA here is from genome assembly GCF_963924715.1 of Thunnus thynnus. Taxonomy (NCBI): domain Eukaryota; kingdom Metazoa; phylum Chordata; class Actinopteri; order Scombriformes; family Scombridae; genus Thunnus; species Thunnus thynnus. The sequence goes on along the minus strand of NW_027095884.1, from coordinate 141,920 downwards.
TAGTTTGGGCCCCATAACGCTGAAATTGACAAAAACACAAGAAAATTCATGTTCGGTGTGTACCGAGATTCTGCCAGTGAAGCAGAACGTTTTGGGTGAGTCTGCATCGATTCTGATGAAAAGTGACTAGTTTGGGCCAATCACGCTGAAATTGATGGAAACACATGAAAATGCATATTCTGTGTGTGCCGTGACTCTTCTACTACAACAGAGCGTTCTGGACGAGTCGGCATCAATTCTGATCAAAAGTTACTAGTTTGGGCCCCATAACGCTGAAATTGAAAAAAACACAAGAAAATTCATGTTCGGTGTATGCCGTGATTGTGCCAGTGCAGCAGAACGTTTTGGGTGAGTCTGCATCGATTCTGATCAAAAGTAACTATTTTGTGTCGTATAACGCTGAAAATGATAGAAACACATCAAAATGCATATACTGTGTGAACCTTCACTCTGCTAGCAGAACCAAGCATTAGGTGTGAGTCTGCATCAATTCTGATGAAAAGTGACTAGTTTGGGCCCAATGATGCTCAAAATGACAAAAACACATGAAAATGCACATACTGTGTGTACCTTCACTCTGCTAGCAGAACTAAGCATTAGGTGTGAGTCTGCATCAATTCTGATGAAAAGTAACTGGTTTGGGCCCAATAACGCTAAAAATGACAATAACACATTAAAATGCATATTATGTGTGTCCCGTGACTCTTCTTCTACAACAGAGCGTTTTGGACGAGTCTGCATCAATACTGATGAAAAGTGACTAGTTTGGGCCCAATAACATTGAAATTGACAGAAACACATGATAATGCATATTCTGTGTGTGCCGTGACTCTTCCACAACAACAGAGCGTTTTGGACGAGTCGGCATCAATTCTGATGAAAAATGACTAGTTTGGGCCCAATAACGCTGAAATTGACAAAAACACATGAAAATGCATGTTCGGTGTGTAACGAGATTCTGCCAGTGAAGCAGAACGTTTTGGGTGAGTCTGCATCGATTCTGATGAAAAGTGACTAGTTTGGGCCCAATAACGCTAAAATTCATAGAAACACATGAAAATGCATATTCTCTGTGTGTCTTCACTCTACTAGCAGTACCAAGCATTAGGTGTGAGCCTGCATCAATTCTGATGAAAAGTGACTAGTTTGGCCCAATAACACTGAAATTGACAGAAACACATGAAAATGCATATTCTGTGCGTGCCGTGACTCTTTTACTAAAACAGAGCGTTTTGGACGAGTCGGCATCAATTCTGATGAAAAGTGACTAGTTTGGGCCCAATAACGCTAAAATTCATAGGAACACATGAAAATGCATATTTGGTGTGTGCCGTGATTCTGCCAGTGCAGCAGAGCGTTTTGGGTGAGTCTGCATCAATTCTGATGAAAAGTGACTAGTCTGGGCCCAATCACGCTGAAATTGATAGAAACACATGAACATGCATATTCTTTGTGTGCCGTGACTCTTCTACTACAAAAGAGCCTTTTGGAAGAGTCTGCATCAATTCTGATGAAAAGTAACTATTTTGTGTCGTATAACGCTGAAAATGATAGAAACACATCAAAATGCATATACTGTGTGTACCTTCACTCTCCTAGCAGAACCAAGCATTAGGTGTGAGTCTGCATCAATTCTGATGAAAAGTGACTGGTTTGGGCCCAATAACGCTAAAAATGACAATAACACATTAAAATGCATATTATGTGTGTCCCGTGACTCTTCTTCTACAACAGAGCGTTTTGGACGAGTCTGCATCAATACTGATGAAAAGTGACTAGTTTGGGCCCAATAACATTGAAATTGACAGAAACACATGATAATGCATATTCTGTGTGTGCCGTGACTCTTCCACAACAACAGAGCGTTTTGGACGAGTCGGCATCAATTCTGATGAAAAGTGACTAGTTTGGGCTCAATAACGCTGAAATTGGCAAAAACACATGAAAATGCATGGTCGGTGTGTGCCGAGATTCTGCCAGTGAAGCAGAACGTTTTGGGTGAGTCTGCATCGATTCTGATGAAAAGTGACTGGTTTGGGCCCAATAACGCTAAAATTCATAGAAACACATGAAAATGCATATTCTCTGTGTGTCTTCACTCTACTAGCAGTACCAAGCATTAGGTGTGAGCCTGCATCAATTCTGATGAAAAGTGACTAGTTTGGGCCCAATCACGCTGAAATTGATAGAAACACATGAAAATGCATATTCTGTGTGTGCCGTGACTCTTCTACTACAACAGAGCCTTTTGGACGAGTCTGCATCAATTCTGATGAAAAGTAACTATTTTGTGTCGTATAACACTGAAAATGATAGAAACACATCAAAATGCATATACCGTGTGTATCTTCACTCTGCTAGCAGAACCAAGCATTAGGTGTGAGTCTGCATCAATTCTGATGAAAAGTGACTAGTTTGGCCCAATAACACTGAAATTGACAGAAACACATGAAAATGCATATTCTGTGTGTGCCGTGACTCTTCTACTACAACAGAGCGTTCTGGACGAGTCGGCATCAATTCTGATGAAAAGTGACTAGTTTGGGCCCCATAACGCTGAAATTGACAAAAACACAAGAAAATTCATGTTCGGTGTATGCCGTGATTGTGCCAGTGCAGCAGAACGTTTTGGGTGAGTCTGCATCGATTCTGATCAAAAGTGACTAGTTTGGGCCCAATGACGCTGAAAATGACAAAAACAAATGAAAATGCATATACTGTGTGTACCTTCACTCTGCTAGCAGATACAGGCATTAGGTGTGAGTCTGCATCAATTCTGATGAAAAGTGACTAGTTTGGGCCCAATCACGCTGAAATTGATAGAAACACATGAACATGCATATTCTTTGTGTGCCGTGACTCTTCTACTACAAAAGAGCCTTTTGGAAGAGTCTGCATCAATTCTGATGAAAAGTAACTATTTTTTGTCGTATAACGCTGAAAATGATAGAAACACATCAAAATGCATATACTGTGTGTACCTTCACTCTGCTAGCAGAACCAAGCATTAGGTGTGAGTCTGCATCAATTCTGATGAAAAGTGACTGGTTTGGGCCCAATGACGCTCAAAATGACAAAAACACATCAAAATGCATATACTGTGTGTACCTTCACTCTGCTAGCAGAACTAAGCATTAGGTGTGAGTCTGCATCAATTTTGATGAAAAGTGACTAGTTTGGGCCCAATAACGCTGAAAATGACAAAAACACATTAAAATGCATATTATGTGTGTGCCGTGACTCTTCTTCTACAACAGAGCGTTTTGGACGAGTCTGCATCAATTCTGATGAAAAGTGACTAGTTTGGGCCCAATAACGCTGAAAATGACAAAAACAAATGAAAATGCAAATACTGTGTGTACCTTCACTCTGCTAGCAGAACCAAGCATTAGGTGTGAGTCTGCATCAATTCTGATGAAAAGTGACTAGTTTGGGCCCAATAACGCTAAAATTCATAGGAACACATGAAAATGCATATTTGGTGTGTGCCGTGATTCTGCCAGTGCAGCAGAGCGTTTTGGGTGAGTCTGCATCAATTCTGATGAAAAGTGACTAGTTTGGGCCCAATCACGCTGAAATTAATAGAAACACATGAACATGCATATTCTTTGTGTGCCGTGACTCTTCTACTACAAAAGAGCCTTTTGGAAGAGTCTGCATCAATTCTGATGAAAAGTAACTATTTTGTGTCGTATAACGCTGAAAATGATAGAAACACATCAAAATGATTATACTGTGTGTACCTTCACTCTGCTAGCAGAACCAAGCATTAGGTGTGAGTCTAGATCAAATATGATGAAAAGTGACTAGTTTGGCCCAATAACGCTGAAATTGACAGAAACACATGAAAATGCATATTCTGTGTGTGCCGTGACTCTTCTACTACAACAGAGCGTTTTGGACGAGTCGGCATCAATTCTGATGAAAAGTGACTAGTTTGGGCTCAATAACGCTGAAATTGGCAAAAACACATGAAAATGCATGGTCGGTGTGTGCCGAGATTCTGCCAGTGAAGCAGAACGTTTTGGGTGAGTCTGCATCGATTCTGATGAAAAGTGACTGGTTTGGGCCCAATAACGCTAAAATTCATAGAAACACATGAAAATGCATATTCTCTGTGTGTCTTCACTCTACTAGCAGTACCAAGCATTAGGTGTGAGCCTGCATCAATTCTGATGAAAAGTGACTAGTTTGGGCCCAATCACGCTGAAATTGATAGAAACACATGAAAATGCATATTCTGTGTGTGCCGTGACTCTTCTACTACAACAGAGCCTTTTGGACGAGTCTGCATCAATTCTGATGAAAAGTAACTATTTTGTGTCGTATAACACTGAAAATGATAGAAACACATCAAAATGCATATACCGTGTGTATCTTCACTCTGCTAGCAGAACCAAGCATTAGGTGTGAGTCTGCATCAATTCTGATGAAAAGTGACTAGTTTGGCCCAATAACACTGAAATTGACAGAAACACATGAAAATGCATATTCTGTGTGTGCCGTGACTCTTCTACTACAACAGAGCGTTCTGGACGAGTCGGCATCAATTCTGATGAAAAGTGACTAGTTTGGGCCCCATAACGCTGAAATTGACAAAAACACAAGAAAATTCATGTTCGGTGTATGCCGTGATTGTGCCAGTGCAGCAGAACGTTTTGGGTGAGTCTGCATCGATTCTGATCAAAAGTGACTAGTTTGGGCCCAATGACGCTGAAAATGACAAAAACAAATGAAAATGCATATACTGTGTGTACCTTCACTCTGCTAGCAGATACAGGCATTAGGTGTGAGTCTGCATCAATTCTGATGAAAAGTGACTAGTTTGGGCCCAATCACGCTGAAATTGATAGAAACACATGAACATGCATATTCTTTGTGTGCCGTGACTCTTCTACTACAAAAGAGCCTTTTGGAAGAGTCTGCATCAATTCTGATGAAAAGTAACTATTTTTTGTCGTATAACGCTGAAAATGATAGAAACACATCAAAATGCATATACTGTGTGTACCTTCACTCTGCTAGCAGAACCAAGCATTAGGTGTGAGTCTGCATCAATTCTGATGAAAAGTGACTGGTTTGGGCCCAATGACGCTCAAAATGACAAAAACACATCAAAATGCATATACTGTGTGTACCTTCACTCTGCTAGCAGAACTAAGCATTAGGTGTGAGTCTGCATCAATTTTGATGAAAAGTGACTAGTTTGGGCCCAATAACGCTGAAAATGACAAAAACACATTAAAATGCATATTATGTGTGTGCCGTGACTCTTCTTCTACAACAGAGCGTTTTGGACGAGTCTGCATCAATTCTGATGAAAAGTGACTAGTTTGGGCCCAATAACGCTGAAAATGACAAAAACAAATGAAAATGCAAATACTGTGTGTACCTTCACTCTGCTAGCAGAACCAAGCATTAGGTGTGAGTCTGCATCAATTCTGATGAAAAGTGACTAGTTTGGGCCCAATAACGCTAAAATTCATAGGAACACATGAAAATGCATATTTGGTGTGTGCCGTGATTCTGCCAGTGCAGCAGAGCGTTTTGGGTGAGTCTGCATCAATTCTGATGAAAAGTGACTAGTTTGGGCCCAATCACGCTGAAATTAATAGAAACACATGAACATGCATATTCTTTGTGTGCCGTGACTCTTCTACTACAAAAGAGCCTTTTGGAAGAGTCTGCATCAATTCTGATGAAAAGTAACTATTTTGTGTCGTATAACGCTGAAAATGATAGAAACACATCAAAATGATTATACTGTGTGTACCTTCACTCTGCTAGCAGAACCAAGCATTAGGTGTGAGTCTAGATCAAATATGATGAAAAGTGACTAGTTTGGCCCAATAACGCTGAAATTGACAGAAACACATGAAAATGCATATTCTGTGTGTGCCGTGACTCTTCTACTACAACAGAGCGTTTTGGACGAGTCGGCATCAATTCTGATCAAAAGTGACTAGTTTGGGCCCAATAACGCTGAAATTGACAAAAACACATGAAAATGCATGTTCGGTGTGTGCCTTCACTCTGCTAGCAGAACCGACCATTAGGTGTGAGTCTGGATCGAATATGATGAAAAGTGACTAATTTGGGCCCAACAACACTGAAATTGACAGAAACACATGAAAATGCATATTATGTGTCTGCCGTGACTCTTCTTCTACAACAGAGCGTTTAGGGTGAGTCTGCATCAATTCTGATGAAAAGTAACTATTTTGTGTCGTTTAACGCTGAAAATGATAGAAACACATCAAAATGCATATACTGCGTGTACCTTCACTCTGCTAGCAGAACCAAGCATTAGGTGTGAGTCTGCATCAATTCTGATGAAAAGTGACTAGTTTGGGCCCAATAACGCTGAAAATGACAAAAACAAATGAAAATGCAAATACTGTGTGTACCTTCACTCTGCTAGCAGAAACAGGCATTAGGTGTGAGTCTGCATCAATTCTGATGAAAAGTGACTAGTTTGGGCCCAATAACGCTAAAATTCATAGGAACACATGAAAATGCATATTTGGTGTGTGCCGTGATTCTGCCAGTGCAGCAGAGCGTTTTGGGTGAGTCTGCATCAATTCTGATGAAAAGTGACTAGTTTGGGCCCAATCACGCTGAAATTAATAGAAACACATGAACATGCATATTCTTTGTGTGCCGTGACTCTTCTACTACAAAAGAGCCTTTTGGAAGAGTCTGCATCAATTCTGATGAAAAGTAACTATTTTGTGTCGTATAACGCTGAAAATGATAGAAACACATCAAAATGCATATACTGTGTGTACCTTCACTCTGCTAGCAGAACCAAGCATTAGGTGTGAGTCTGGATCGAATATGATGAAAAGTGACTAATTTGGGCCCAACAACACTGAAATTGACAGAAACACATGAAAATGCATATTATGTGTCTGCCGTGACTCTTCTTCTACAACAGAGAGTTTAGGGTGAGTCTGCATCAATTCTGATGAAAAGTAACTATTTTGTGTCGTTTAACGCTGAAAATGATAGAAACACATCAAAATGCATATACTGCGTGTACCTTCACTCTGCTAGCAGAACCAAGCATTAGGTGTGAGTCGGCATCAATTCTGATGAAAAGTGACTAGTTTTGGCCCAATAACGCTGAAATTGACGAAAACACATGAAAATGCATGTTCGGTGTGTGCCATGATTCTGCCAGTGCAGCAGAGCGTTTTGAACGAATCTGCATCGATTCTGATGAAAAGTGACTAGTTTGTGTCATATAACACTGAAATTGACAGAAACACAGTAAAATGCATATACTGTGTGTATCCTCACTCTGCTAGCAGAAACAAGCATCGTCCAAAACGCTCTGTTGTTGTAGAAAAGTCACGGCAAACACAGTATATGCATTTTCATATTTTTCCATCTATTTCAGTGTTATCGGACACATACCAGTCACTTTTCGTCATATTTGAACCATACTCACACCTAATGCTTGGTTCTGCTAGCAGAGTCACGGCACACACAATATATGCATTTTCATATGTTACCATCAATTTCAGTGTTATCGGACACAAAATAGTCACTTTTCACCAGAATCGATGCAGACTCGTACAAAATGCTCTGTTGTAGTAGCAGAGTTACGGCACACACAGTAAATGCATTATCATATGTTTCTTTCAATTTCAGTGTTATCGGACACATATCAGTCACTGTTCGTCATATTCAATCCATACTCACACCTAATGCTTGCTGCTGCTAGCAGAGTGAAGGCACACACCGTATATGCATTTTTATGTGGTCCTATCAATTTCAGTGTTATCAGACACAAACTAGTCACTTTTCATCATATCCGATCCAGACTCACACCTAATGCTTGGTGCTACTAGCAGAGTGAAGGCACACACCGTATATGCATTTTTATGTGGTCCTATCAATTTCAGTGTTATCAGACACAAACTAGTCACTTTTCATCATATCCGATCCAGACTCACACCTAATGCTTGGTGATACTAGCAGAGTGAAGGCACACACTGAATATGCATTTTCATGTGTTCCTATCAATTTCAGTGTTATCAGACACAAACTAGTCACTTTTCATCATATCCGATCCAGACTCACACCTAATGTTGGTTCTGCTAGCAGAGTGAGGGTACACACAGTATATGCATTTTCATATGTTTTTATCAATTTCAGTGTTATCGGACATATACCAGTCACTTTCGTCATATTCAATCCATACTCACACTTAATGCTTGGTGCTGCTAGCAGAGTGAAGGCACACACCGTATATGCATTTTCATGTGTTCCTATAAATTTCTGTGTTATCGGACACATACCAGTCACTTTTCGACATATTCGATCCAGACTCACACCTAACGCTTGGTACTGCTAGCAGAGTCACGGCAAACACAGTATATGCATTTTCATATGTTTCCATCAATTTCAGTGTTATCGGACACATACCAGTCACTTTTCGTCATATTCGATCCATACTCACACCTAATGCTTGGTTCTGCAAGCAGAATGAAGTCACACACAGTATATGCATTTTCATGTGTTTTTATCAATTTCAGTGTTATCGGACACAAAATAGTCACTTTTCACCAGAATCGATGCAGACTCGTCAAAAACGCTCTGTTGTAGTAGCAGAGTTACGGCACACACTGTACATGCATTTTCATATGTTTCAATCAATTTCAGTGTTATCGGACACATACCAGTCACTTTTCGTCATATTCGATCCATACTCACACCTAATGCTTGGTTCTGCAAGCAGAGTGAAGTCACACACAGTATATTCATTTTCATGTGTTTCTATCAATTTCAGTGTTATCGGACACAAAATAGTCACTTTTCACCAGAATCGATGCAGAATCTTCAAAAATGCTCTTTGTAGTAGCAGATTTACGGCACACACAGTACAAGCATTTTCATATGTTTCCATCAATTTCAGTGTTATCGGACACAAACTAGTCACTTTTCATCATATCCGATCCAGACTCACACCTAATGCTTGGTTCTGCTAGCAGAGTGAAGGCACACACAGTACATGCATTTTCATATGTTTCTTTCAATTTCAGTGTTATCGGACACATACCAGTCACTTTTCGTCATATTCGATCCAGACTCACACCTAATGCTTGGTGCTGCAAGCAGAGTGAAGTCACACACAGTATACACATTTTCATGTGTTCCTATCAATTTCAGTGTTATCGGACACAAACTAGTCACTTTTCATCATATCCGATCCAGACTCACACCTAATGCTTGGTTCTGCTAGCAGAGTGAAGGCACAAACAGTATATGCATTTTCATGTGTTTCTATTAATTTCAGTCTTATTGGGCTCAAATTAGTCACTTTTCACGAGAATCGATGCAGACTCGTGGAAAATGCTCTGTTGTAGTAGCAGAGATACGGCACACACAATATATGCATTTTCATATGTTTCCATCAATTTCAGTGTTATCGGACACATACCAGTCACTTTTCGTCATATTCGATCCATACTCACACCTAATGCTTGGTTCTGCCAGCAGAGTGAAGGCACACACAGTATATGCATTTTCATGTGTTTCTATCAATTTCAGTGTTATCAGACGCAAACTAGTCACTTTTGATCATATCCGATCTAGACTCACACCTAATGCTTGTTCTGCTAGCAGAGTGAAGGCACACACAGTATATGCATTTTCATATGTTTTTATCAATTTCAGTGTTATCGGACACATATCAGTCACTTTTCGTCATATTTGAACCATACTCACACCTAATGCTTGGTTCTGCTAGCAGAGTCACGGCACACACAATATATGCATTTTCATATGTTTCCATCAATTTCAGTGTTATCGGACACATACCAGTCACTTTTCGTCATATTCGATCCATACTCACACCTAATGCTTGGTTCTGCTAGCAGTGTGAAGTCACACACAGTACATGCATTTTCATATGTTTCTATTAATTTCAGTTTTATCGGACACAAAATAGTCACTTTTCACCAGAATCGATGCAGACTCTTCAAAAACGCTCTGTTGTAGTAGCAGAGTTACGGCACACACAGTACATGCATTTTCATATGTTTCCATCAATTTCAGTGTTATCGGACACATACCAGTCACTTTTCGTCATATTCGATCCATACTCACACCTAATGCTTGGTTCTGCAAGCAGAGTGAAGTCACACACCGTATATGCATTTTCATGTGTTTCTATCAATTTCAGTGTTATCAGACGCAAACTAGTCACTTTTCATCATATTCGATCCAGACTCACACCTATTGCTTGGTTCTTCTAGCAGAGTGAGGGTACACACAGTATTTGCATTTTCATATGTTTTTATCAATTTCAGTGTTATCGGACACATAACAGTCACTTTTCGTCATATTCGATCCATACTCACACCTAATGCTTGGTTCTGCAAGCAGAATGAAGTCACACACCGTATATGCATTTTCATGTGTTTCTATCAATTTCAGTGTTATCAGACGCAAACTAGTCACTTTTCATCATATTCGATCCAGACTCACACCTATTGCTTGGTTCTGCTAGCAGAGTGAGGGTACACACAGTATTTGCATTTTCATATGTTTTTTATCAATTTCAGTGTTATCGGACACATACCAGTCACTTTTCGTCATATTTGAACCATACTCACACCTAATGCTTGGTTCTGCTAGCAGAGTCACGGCACACACAATATATGCATTTTCATATGTTTCCATCAATTTCAGTGTTATCGGACACATACCAGTCACTTTTCGTCATATTCGATCCATACTCACACCTAATGCTTGGTTCTGCAAGCAGAGTGAAGTCACACACAATATATGCATTTTCATGTGTTTCTATCAATTTCAGTGTTATCGGACACAAATTAGTCACTTTTCATCAGAATCGATGCAGACTCGTGCAAAACGCTCTGTTGTAGTAGCAGAGTTATGGCACACACAATATATGCATTTTCATGTGTTTCTATCAATTTCAGTGTTATCGGACACAAATTAGTCACTTTTCATCAGAATCGATGCAGACTCGTGCAAAACGCTCTGTTGTAGTAGCAGAGTTACGGCACACACAGTACATGCATTTCCATATGTTTCTTTCAATTTCAGTGTTATCGGACATATACCAGTCACTTTTCGTCATATTCGATCCATACTCACACCTAATGCTTGGTGCTGCTAGCAGAGTGAAGTCACACACCGTATATGCATTTTCATGTGTTTCTATCAATTTCAGTGTTATCAGACGCAAACTAGTCACTTTTCATCATATCCGATCCAGACTCACACCTATTGCTTGGTTCTGCTAGCAGAGTGAGGGTACACACAGTATATGCATTTTCATATGTTTTTATCAATTTCAGTGTTATCGGACACATACCAGTCACTTTTCGTCATATTTGAACCATACTCACACCTAATGCTTGGTTCTGCTAGCAGAGTCACGGCACACACAATATATGCATTTTCATATGTTTCCATCAATTTCAGTGTTATCGGACACATACCAGTCACTTTTCGTCATATTCGATCCAGACTCACACCTAATGCTTGGTGCTGCAAGCAGAGTGAAGTCACTCACAGTATACGCATTTTCATGTGTTCCTATCAATTTCAGTGTTATCGGACACAAACTAGTCACTTTTCATCATATCCGATCCAGACTCACACCTAATGCTTGGTTCTGCTAGCAGAGTGAAGGCACACACAGTATATGCATTTTCATGTTTTTCTATCAATTTCAGTGTTATTGGGCTCAAATTAGTCACTTTTCATCAGAATCGATGCAGACTCGTGCAAAATACTCTATTGTAGTAGTAGAGTTACAGCACACACAGTACATGCATTTTCATATGTTTCTTTCAATTTCAGTGTTATCGGACACATACCAGTCACTTTTCGTCATATTCGATCCATACTCACACCTAATGCTTGGTTCTGCTAGCAGAGTGAAGTCACACACAGTACATGCATTTTCATATGTTTCTATTAATTTCAGTTTTATCGGACACAAAATAGTCACTTTTCACCAGAATCGATGCAGAATCTTCAAAAACGCTCTGTTGTAGTAGCAAAGTTACGGCACACACAGTACATGCATTTTCATATGTTTCCATCAGTTTCAGTGTTATCGGACACATACCAGTCACTTTTCGTCATATTCGATCCATACTCACACCGAATGCTTGGTTCTGCAAGCAGAGTGAAGTCACACACCGTATATGCATTTTCATGTGTTTCTATCAATTTCAGTGTTATCAGACGCAAACTAGTCACTTTTCATCATATTCGATCCAGACTCACACCTATTGCTTGGTTCTGCTAGCAGAGTGAGGGTACACACAGTATTTGCATTTTCATATGTTTTTATCAATTTCAGTGTTATCGGACACATACCAGTCACTTTTCGTCATATTTGAACCAAACTCACACCTAATGCTTGGTTCTGCTAGCAGAGTCACGGCACACACAATATATGCATTTTCATATGTTTCTATCAATTTCAGTGTTATCGGACACATACCAGTCACTTTTCGTCATATTCGATCCATACTCACACCTAATGCTTGGTTCTGCTAGCAGAGTGAGGGTACACACAGTATATGCATTTTCATATGTTTTTATCAATTTCAGTGTTATCGGACACATACCAGTCACTTTTCATCAGAATCGATGCAGACTCGTGCAAAAAGCTCTGTTGTAGTAGCAGAGTTACGGCACACACAGTACATCCATTTTCATGTGTTCCTATCAATTTCAGTGTTATCGGACACAAACTAGTCACTTTTCATCATATCCGATCCAGACTCACACCTAATGCTTGGTTCTGCTAGCAGAGTGAAGGCACAAACAGTATATGCATTTTCATGTGTTTCTATTAATTTCAGTCTTATTGGGCTCAAATTAGTCACTTTTCACGAGAATCGATGCAGACTCGTGGAAAATGCTCTGTTGTAGTAGCAGAGTTACGGCACACACAATATATGCATTTTCATATGTTTCCATCAATTTCAGTGTTATCGGACACATACCAGTCACTTTTCGTCATATTCGATCCATACTCACACCTAATGCTTGGTTCTGCCAGCAGAGTGAAGGCACACACAGTATATGCATTTTCATGTGTTTCTATCAATTTCAGTGTTATCAGACGCAAACTAGTCACTTTTGATCATATCCGATCTAGACTCACACCTAATGCTTGTTCTGCTAGCAGAGTGAAGGCACACACAGTATATGCATTTTCATATGTTTTTATCAATTTCAGTGTTATCGGACACATATCAGTCACTTTTCGTCATATTTGAACCATACTCACACCTAATGCTTGGTTCTGCTAGCAGAGTCACGGCACACACAATATATGCATTTTCATATGTTTCCATCAATTTCAGTGTTATCGGACACATACCAGTCACTTTTCGTCATATTCGATCCATACTCACACCTAATGCTTGGTTCTGCTAGCAGAGTGAAGTCACACACAGTACATGCATTTTCATATGTTTCTATTAATTTCAGTTTTATCGGACACAAAATAGTCACTTTTCACCAGAATCGATGCAGACTCTTCAAAAACGCTCTGTTGTAGTAGCAGAGTTACGGCACACACAGTACATGCATTTTCATATGTTTCCATCAATTTCAGTGTTATCGGACACATACCAGTCACTTTTCGTCATATTCGATCCATACTCACACCTAATGCTTGGTTCTGCAAGCAGAGTGAAGTCACACACCGTATATGCATTTTCATGTGTTTCTATCAATTTCAGTGTTATCAGACGCAAACTAGTCACTTTTCATCATATTCGATCCAGACTCACACCTATTGCTTGGTTCTGCTAGCAGAGTGAGGGTACACACAGTATATGCATTTTCATATGTTTTTATCAATTTCAGTGTTATCGGACACATACCAGTCACTTTTCGTCATATTTGAACCATACTCACACCTAATGCCTGGTTCTGCTAGCAGAGTCACGGCACACACAATATATGCATTTTCATATGTTTCCATCAATTTCAGTGTTATCGGACACATACCAGTCACTTTTCGTCATATTCGATCCAGACTCACACCTAATGCTTGGTGCTGCAAGCAGAGTGAAGTCACACACAGTATACGCATTTTCATGTGTTCCTATCAATTTCAGTGTTATCGGACACAAACTAGTCACTTTTCATCATATCCGATCCAGACTCACACCTAATGCTTGGTTCTGCTAGCAGAGTGAAGGCACAAACAGTATATGCATTTTCATGTGTTTCTATTAATTTCAGTCTTATTGGGCTCAAATTAGTCACTTTTCACGAGAATCGATGCAGACTCGTGGAAAATGCTCTGTTGTAGTAGCAGAGTTACGGCACACACAATATATGCATTTTCATATGTTTCCATCAATTTCAGTGTTATCGGACACATACCAGTCACTTTTCGTCATATTCGATCCATACTCACACCTAATGCTTGGTTCTGCCAGCAGAGTGAAGTCACACACCGTATATGCATTTTCATGTGTTTCTATCAATTTCAGTGTTATCAGACGCAAACTAGTCACTTTTGATCATATCCGATCTAGACTCACACCTAATGCTTGTTCTGCTAGCAGAGTGAAGGCACACACAGTATATGCATTTTCATGTGTTTCAATCAATTTCAGTGTTATTAGACACAAACTAGTCACTTTTCATCATATCCGATCCAGACTCACACCTAATGCTTGGTTCTGCTAGCAGAGTGAAGGCACACACAGTATATGCATTTTCATGTTTTTCTATCAATTTCAGTGTTATTGGGCTCAAATTAGTCACTTTTCATCAGAATCGATGCAGACTCGTGCAAAATGCTCTATTGTAGTAGTAGAGTTACAGCACACACAGTACATGCATTTTCATATGTTTCTTTCAATTTCAGTGTTATCGGACACATACCAGTCACTTTTCGTCATATTCGATCCATACTCACACCTAATGCTTGGTTCTGCTAGCAGAGTGAAGTCACACACAGTACATGCATTTTCATATGTTTCTATTAATTTCAGTTTTATCGGACACAAAATAGTCACTTTTCACCAGAATCGATGCAGAATCTTCAAAAACGCTCTGTTGTAGTAGCAAAGTTACGGCACACACAGTACATGCATTTTCATATGTTTCCATCAATTTCAGTGTTATCGGACACATACCAGTCACTTTTCGTCATATTCGATCCATACTCACACCGAATGCTTGGTTCTGCAAGCAGAGTGAAGTCACACACCGTATATGCATTTTCATGTGTTTCTATCAATTTCAGTGTTATCAGACGCAAACTAGTCACTTTTCATCATATTCGATCCAGACTCACACCTATTGCTTGGTTCTGCTAGCAGAGTGAGGGTACACACAGTATTTGCATTTTCATATGTTTTTATCAATTTCAGTGTTATCGGACACATACCAGTCACTTTTCGTCATATTTGAACCATACTCACACCTAATGCTTGGTTCTGCTAGCAGAGTCACGGCACACACAATATATGCATTTTCATATGTTTCCATCAATTTCAGTGTTATCGGACACATACCAGTCACTTTTCGTCATATTCGATCCATACTCACACCTAATGCTTGGTTCTGCTAGCAGAGTGAGGGTACACACAGTATATGCATTTTCATATGTTTTTATCAATTTCAGTGTTATCGGACACATACCAGTCACTTTTCATCAGAATCGATGCAGACTCGTGCAAAAAGCTCTGTTGTAGTAGCAGAGTTACGGCACACACAGTACATCCATTTTCATAGGTTTCTTTCAATTTCAGTGTTATCGGACATATACCAGTCACTTTTCGTCATATTCGATCCATACTCACACCTAATGCTTGGTTCTGCAAGCAGAGTGAAGTCACACACAATATATGCATTTTCATGTGTTTCTATCAATTTCAGTGTTATCGGACACAAATTAGTCACTTTTCATCAGAATCGATGCAGACTCGTGCAAAACACTCTGTTGTAGTAAAAGAGTTACGGCACACACAGTACATGCATTTTCATATGTTTCTTTCAATTTCAGTGTTATCGGACATATACCAGTCACTTTTCGTCATATTCGATCCATACTCACACCTAATGCTTGGTGCTGCTAGCAGAGTGAAGTCACACACCGTATATGCATTTTCATGTGTTTCTATCAATTTCAGTGTTATCAGACGCAAACTAGTCACTTTTCATCATATCCGATCCAGACTCACACCTAATGCTTGGTTCTGCTAGCAGAGTGAAGTCACACACAATATATGCATTTTCATGTGTTTCTATCAATTTCAGTGTTATCGGACACAAATTAGTCACTTTTCATCAGAATCGATGCAGACTCGTGCAAAACACTCTGTTGTAGTAGCAGAGTTACGGCACACACAGTACATGCATTTTCATATGTTTCCATCAATTTCAGTGTTATCGGACACATACCAGTCACTTTTCGTCATATTCGATCCATACTCACACCTAATGCTTGGTTCTGCTAGCAGAGTGAGGGTACACACAGTATATGCATTTTCATATGTTTTTATCAATTTCAGTGTTATCGGACACATACCAGTCACTTTTCATCAGAATCGATGCAGACTCGTGCAAAACGCTCTGTTGTAGTAGCAGAGTTACGGCACACACAGTACATCCATTTTCATAGGTTTCTTTCAATTTCAGTGTTATCGGACATATACCAGTCACTTTTCGTCATATTCGATCCATACTCACACCTAATGCTTGGTGCTGCTAGCAGAGTGAAGTCACACACCGTATACGCATTTTCATGTGTTCCTATCAATTTCAGTGTTATCACACACAAACTAGTCACTTTTCATCATATCCGATCCAGACTCACACCTAATGCTTGGTTCTGCTAGCAGAGTGAAGGCACACACAGTATATGCATTTTCATGTTTCCATCAATTTCAGTGTTATCGGACACATACCAGTCACTTTTCGTCATATTCGATCCATACTCACACCTAATGCTTGGTTCTGCAAGCAGAATGAAGTCACACACAGTATATGCATTTTCATGTGTTTTTATCAATTTCAGTGTTATCGGACACAAAATAGTCACTTTTCACCAGAATCGATGCAGACTCGTCAAAAACGCTCTGTTGTAGTAGCAGAGTTACGGCACACACTGTACATGCATTTTCATATGTTTCAATCAATTTCAGTGTTATCGGACACATACCAGTCACTTTTCGTCATATTCGATCCATACTCACACCTAATGCTTGGTTCTGCAAGCAGAGTGAAGTCACACACAGTATATGCATTTTCATGTGTTTCTATCAATTTCAGTGTTATCGGACACAAAATTGTCACTTTTCACCAGAATCGATGCAGACTCTTCAAAAACGCTCTTTGTAGTAGCAGATTTACGGCACACACAGTACAAGCATTTTCATGTGTTTCTATCAATTTCAGTGTTATCAGACGCAAACTAGTCACTTTTCATCATATCCGATCCAGACTCACACCTATTGCTTGGTTCTGCTAGCAGAGTGAAGGCACACACAGTATATGCATTTTCATGTTTTTCTATCAATTTCAGTGTTATTGGGCTCAAATTAGTCACTTTTCATCAGAATCGATGCAGACTCGTGCAAAATGCTCTATTGTAGTAGTAGAGTTACAGCACACACAGTACATGCATTTTCATATGTTTCCATCAATTTCAGTGTTATCGGACACATACCAGTCACTTTTCGTCATATTCGATCCATACTCACACCTAATGCTTGGTTCTGCAAGCAGAGTGAAGTCACACACCGTATATGCATTTTCATGTGTTTCTATCAATTTCAGTGTTATCAGACGCAAACTAGTCACTTTTCATCATATTCGATCCAGACTCACACCTAATGCTTGGTTCTGCTAGCAGAGTGAGGGTACACACAGTATTTGCATTTTCATATGTTTTTATCAATTTCAGTGTTATCGGACACATACCAGTCACTTTTCGTCATATTTGAACCATACTCACACCTAATGCTTGGTTCTGCTAGCAGAGTCACGGCACACACAATATATGCATTTTCATATGTTTCCATCAATTTCAGTGTTATCGGACACATACCAGTCACTTTTCGTCATATTCGATCCATACTCACACCTAATGCTTGGTTCTGCTAGCAGAGTGAGGGTACACACAGTATATGCATTTTCATATGTTTTTATCAATTTCAGTGTTATCGGACACATACCAGTCACTTTTCATCAGAATCGATGCAGACTCGTGCAAAACGCTCTGTTGTAGTAGCAGAGTTACGGAACACACAGTACATCCATTTTCATAGGTTTCTTTCAATTTCAGTGTTATCGGACATATACCAGTCACTTTTCGTCATATTCGATCCATACTCACACCTAATGCTTGGTGCTGCTAGCAGAGTGAAGTCACACACCGTATACGCATTTTCATGTGTTCCTATCAATTTCAGTGTTATCAGACACAAACTAGTCACTTTTCATCATATCCGATCCAGACTCACACCTAATGCTTGGTTCTGCTAGCAGAGTGAGGGTACACACAGTATATGCATTTTCATGTTTTTCTATCAATTTCAGTGTTATTGGGCTCAAATTAGTCACTTTTCATCAGAATCGATGCAGACTCGTGCAAAATGCTCTATTATAGTAGTAGAGTTACAGCACACACAGTACAAAGAAGTCACACACAGTACATGCATTTTCATATGTTTCTTTCAATTTCAGTGTTATCGGACACATACCAGTCACTTTTCGTCATATTCGATCGATACTCACACCTAATGCTTGGTTCTGCTAGCAGAGTGAAGTCACACACAGTACATGCATTTTCATATGTTTCTATTAATTTCGGTTTTATCGGACACAAAATAGTCACTTTTCACCAGAATCGATGCAGACTCTTCAAAAATGCTCTGTTGTAGTAGCAGAGTTACGGCACACACAGTACATGCATTTTCATGTGTTTCTATCAATTTCAGTGTTATCGGACACATACCAGTCACTTTTCGTCATATTCGATCCAGACTCACACCTATTGCTTGGTTTTGCTATCTGAGTGAGGGTACACACAGTATTTGCATTTTCATATATTTTTATCAATTTCAGTGTTATCGGACACATAGCAGTCACTTTTCGTCATATTTGAACCGTACTCACACCTAATGCTTGGTTCTGCTAGCAGAGTCACGGCACACACAATATATGCATTTTCATATGTTTCCATCAATTTCAGTGTTATCGGACACATACCAGTCACTTTTCGTCATATTCGATCCATACTCACACCTAATGCTTGGTTCTGCTAGCAGAGTGAGGGTACACACAGTATATGCATTTTCATATGTTTTTATCAATTTCAGTGTTATCGGACACATACCAGTCACTTTTCGTCAGAATCGATGCAGACTCGTGCAAAACGCTCTGTTGTAGTAGCAGAGTTACGGCACACACAGTACATGCATTTTCATATGTTTCTTTCAATTTCAGTGGTATAGGACATATATACCAGTCACTTTTCGTCATATTCGATCCATACTCACACCTAATGCTTGGTGCTGCTAGCAGAGTGAAGTCACACACCGTATATGCATTTTCATGTGTTTCTATCAATTTCAGTGTTATCAGACGCAAACTAGTCACTTTTCATCATATCCGATCCAGACTCACACCTAATGCTTGGTTCTGCTAGCAGAGTGAAGGCACACACAGTATATGCATTTTCATATGTTTCTATCAATTTCAGTGTTATCAGACGCAAACTAGTCACTTTTCATCATATCCGATCCAGACTCACACCTAATGCTTGGTTCTGCTAGCAGAGTGAAGGCACACACAGTATATGCATTTTCATGTGTTTCTATCAATTTCAGTGTTATCGGACAGAAACTAGTCACTTTTCATCATATTCGATCCAGACTCACACCTATTGCTTGGTTCTGCTAGCAGAGTGAGGGTACACACAGTATATGCATTTTCATATGTTTTTATCAATTCAATTTTATCAGTGTTATCGGACACATACCAGTCACTTTTCGTCATATTTGAACCATACTCACACCTAATGCTTGGTTCAGCTAGCAGAGTCACGGCACACACAATATATGCATTTTCATATGTTTCCATCAATTTCAGTGTTATCGGACACATACCAGTCACTTTTCGTCATATTCGATCCAGACTCACACCTAATGCTTGGTGCTGCAAGCAGAGTGAAGTCACACACAGTATACGCATTTTCATGTGTTCCTATCAATTTCAGTGTTATCGGACACAAACTAGTCACTTTTAATCATATCCGATCCAGACTCACACCTAATGCTTGGTTCTGCTAGCAGAGTGAAGGCACAAACAGTATATGCATTTTCATGGGTTTCTATTAATTTCAGTCTTATTGGGCTCAAATTAGTCACTTTTCACGAGAATCGATGCAGACTCGTGGAAAATCCTCTGTTGTAGTAGCAGAGTTACGGCACACACAATATATGCATTTTCATATGTTTCCATCAATTTCAGTGTTATCGGACACATACCAGTCACTTTTCGTCATATTCGATCCATACTCACACCTAATGCTTGGTTCTGCCAGCAGAGTGAAGGCACACACAGTATATGCATTTTCATGTGTTTCTATCAATTTCAGTGTTATCATATGCAAACTAGTCACTTTTCATCATATCCGATCCAGACTCACACCTAATGCTTGGTTCTGCTAGCAGAGTGAAGTTACACACCGTATATGCATTTTCATGTGTTTCTATCAATTTCAGTGTTATCAGACGCAAACTAGTCACTTTTGATCATATCCGATCTAGACTCACACCTAATGCTTGTTCTGCTAGCAGAGTGAAGGCACACACAGTATATGCATTTTCATGTGTTTCAATCAATTTCAGTGTTATTAGACACAAACTAGTCACTTTTCATCATATCCGATCCAGACTCACACCTAATGCTTGGTTCTGCTAGCAGAGTGAAGGCACACACAGTATATGCATTTTCATGTTTTTCTATCAATTTCAGTGTTATTGGGCTCAAATTAGTCACTTTTCATCGGAATCGATGCAGACTCGTGCAAAATGCTCTATTGTAGTAGTAGAGTTACAGCACACACAGTACATGCATTTTCATGTGTTTCTTTCAATTTCAGTGTTATCGGACACATACCAGTCACTTTTCGTCATATTCGATCCATACTCACACCTAATGCTTGGTTCTGCTAGCAGAGTGAAGTCACACACAGTACATGCATTTTCATGTGTTTCTATTAATTTCAGTTTTATCGGACACAAAATAGTCACTTTTCACCAGAATCGATGCAGACTCTTCAAAAACGCTCTGTTGTAGTAGCAGAGTTACGGCACACACAGTACATGCATTTTCATATGTTTCTTTCAATTTCAGTGTTATCGGACATATACCAGTCACTTTTCGTCATATTCGATCCATACTCACACCTAATGCTTGGTGCTGCTAGCAGAGTGAAGTCACACACCGTATATGCATTTTCATGTGTTTCTATCAATTTCAGTGTTTTCAGATGCAAACTAGTCAATTTTCATCATATTCGATCCAGACTCACACCTATTGCTTGGTTCTGCTAGCAGAGTGAGGGTACACACAGTATATGCATTTTCATATGTTTTTATCAATTTCAATGTTATCGGACACATACCAGTCACTTTTCGTCATATTTGAACCATACTCACACCTAATGCTTGGTTCTGCTAGCAGAGTCACGGCACACACAATATATGCATTTTCATATGTTTCCATCAATTTCAGTGTTATCGGACACATACCAGTCACTTTTCGTCATATTCGATCCATACTCACACCTAATGCTTGGTTCTGCAAGCAGAGTGAAGTCACACACAATATATGCATTTTCATATGTTTCCATCAATTTCAGTGTTATCGGACACAAATTAGTCACTTTTCGTCATATTCGATCCATACTCACACCTAATGCTTGGTTCTGCAAGCAGAGTGAAGTCACACACAATATATGCATTTTCATATGTTTCCATCAATTTCAGTGTTATCGGACACAAATTAGTCACTTTTCATCAGAATCGATGCAGACTAGTCCAAAACGCTCTGCTGCACTGGCAGAATCACGGCACACACCGAACATGCATTTTCATGTGTTTTTGTGTTTTTGAAACATATGAAAATGCATGTACTGTGTGTGCCGTAACTCTGCTACTACAACAGAGCGTTTTTGACGAGTCTGCATCGATTCTGGTGAAAAGTGCCTATTTTGTGTCCGATAACACTGAAATTGATAAAAACATATGAAAATGCATATACTGTGTGTACCCTCACTCTGCTAGCAGAACCAAGCATTAGGTGTGAGTCTGGATCGGATATGATGAAAAGTGACTAGTTTGTGTCTGATAACACTGAAATTGATAGGAACACATGAAAATGCATATACGGTGTGTGCCTTCACTCTGCTAGCAGAACCAAGCATTAGGTGTGAGTATGGATCGAATATGACGAAAAGTGACTGGTACATGTCCGATAACACTGAAATTGAAATAAACATATGAAAATGCATGTAATGTGTGTGCCGTAACTCTGCTACTACAACAGAGCGTTGTGGACGAGTCTGCATCGATCCTGATGAAAAGTGACTATTTTGTGTCCGATAACACTGAAATTGAAAAAAACATATGAAAATGCATGTACTGTGTGTGCCGTAACTCTGCTACTAGAACAGAGGATTTTTGACGAGTCTGCATCGATTCTGATGAAATGTGACTATTTTGTGTCCGATAACACTGAAATTGATAGAAACACATGTAAATGCATATACTGTGTGTGACTTCACTCTGCTAGCAGAACCAAGCATTAGGTTTGAGTATGGATCGAATATGATGAAAAGTGACTAGTTTGTGTCTGATAACACTGAAATTGATAGGAAAACATGAAAATGCATATACGGTGTGTGCCTTCACTCTGCTAGCAGCACCAAGCATTAGGTGTGAGTATGGATCGAATATGACGAAAAGTGACTGGTATGTGTCCGATAACACTGAAATTGATGGAAACATATGAAAATGCATATAATGTGTTTGCCGTGACTCTGCTAGCAGAACCAAGCATTTGGTGTGAGTCTGGATCGAATATGATGAAAAACGACTAGTTTGGGTCCAATAACACTGAAATTGACAGAAACACATGAAAATGCACATACTGTGTGCGCCGTGACTCTTTTTCTGCAACAGAGCGTTTTGGAAGCATCTGTATCAATTCCGATGAAAAGTGACTATTTTGTGTCCGATAACACTGAAATTGATAGAAACACATGACAATGCATATACTGTGTGTACCTTCACTCTGCTACTACGACAGAGCGTTTCGGACGTGTCTGCATCGATTCTGATGAAAAGTGACTAGTTTGTGTCATATAGCACTGAAATTGAGAGAAACACATGAAAATGCATATACTTTGTGCGCCGTGACTGTGCTACTTCAACAGAGCGTTTTGGACGAGTCTGCATCGATTCTGATGAAAAACGACTAGTCTGGGCCCAATAACACTGAAATTGACAGAAACACATGACAATGCACATACTGTGTGCGCCGTGACTCTTTTTCTGCAACAGAGCGTTTTGGAAGAGTCTGCATCAATTCCGTTGAAACGTGACTATATTGTGTCCGATAACACTGAAATTGAGAGAAAAACATGAAAATGCATATAATGTGTGTACCTTCACTCTGCTACTACGACAGAGCGTTTTGGACGACTCTGCATCGATTCTGATGAAAAGTGACTAGTTTCTGTCTGATAACACCGAAATTGATAAAAACATATGAAAATGCATGTACTTTTTGTGCCGTGACTGTGCTCCTTCAAGAGAGCGTTTTGGACGAGTCTGCATCGATTTCTCATGAAAAGTGACTAGTTTGTGTCGTACAACACTGAAATTGATAGAGACACATGAAAATGCATAGACTGTGTGTACCTTCACTCTGCTAGCCGATCCAAGCATTAGGAGTGAGTCTGGATCGAATATGATGAAAAGTGACTAGTTTCTGTCTGATAACACTGAAATTGATAGAAACACATGAAAATGCATATACTGTGTGCGCCGTGACTCTTTTTCTGCAACAGAGCGTTTTAAACGAGTCTGCATCAATTCAGATGAAAACCGACTAGTTTGTGTCGTACAACACTGAAATTGATAGAAACATATGAAAATGCATATACTGTGTGCGCCGTGACTCTTTTTCTGCAACACAGCGTTTTGGAAGAGTCTGCATCGATTCTGATGAAAAGCGACTAGTTTGTGTCATATAGCACTGAAATTGATGGAAACACATGAAAATGCATATACTATGTGTACTTTCACTCTGCTAGCAGAACCAAGCATTAGGAGTGAGTCTGGATCGAATTTGATGAAAAGTGACTAGTTTCTGTCTGATAACACTGAAATTGATAGAAACATATGAAAATGCATATACTGTGTGTACCTTCAATCTGCTACTACAACAGAGCATTTTGGACGAGTCTGCATCATTTCTGATGAAAAGTGACTAGTTTATGTCGTATCACACTGAAATTGATAGAAACACATGAAAATGCATAAACTGTGTGGACCTTCACTCTGCTAGCAGAACCAAGCATTAGAAGTGAGTCTGGATCGAATATGATGAAAAGTGACTAGTTTCTGTCTGATAACAATGAAATTGATAGAAACACATGAAAATGCATATACTGTGTGTACCTTCACTCTGCTAGCAGAACCAAGCATTAGAAGTGAGTCTGCATCAATTCCGATGAAAAGTGACTATTTTGTGTCCGATAACACTAAAATTGATAGAAACACATGAAAATGCATATACTGTGTATACCTTCACTCTGCTACTAAAACAGAGCGTTTTGGACGAGTCTGCATCGATTCTGATGAAAAGTGACTAGTTTGTGTCGTACAACACTGAAATTGACAGAAACACATGAAAATGCATATACTGTGTGCGCCGTGACTCTTTTTCTGCAACGGAGCGTTTAGGAAGAGTCTGCATCAATTCCGATGAAAAGTGACTATTTTGTGTGGTACAACACTGAAATTGATAGAAACACATGAAAATGCATAAACTGTGTGGACCTTCACTCTGCTAGCAGAACCAAGCATTAGAAGTGAGTCTGAATCGAATATGATGAAAAGTGACTAGTTTCTGTCTGATAACACTGAAATTGATAGAATCATATGAAAATGCTTATACTTTGTGTTCCGTGACTCTGCTACTTCAACAGAGCGTTTTGGACGAGTCTGCATCAATTCCGATGAAAAGTGACTATTTTGTGTCCGATAACACTAAAATTGATAGAAACACATGAAAATGCATATACTGTGTATACCTTCACTCTGCTACTAAAACAGAGCGTTTTGGACGAGTCTGCATCGATTCTGATGAAAAGTGACTAGTTTGTGTCGCACAACACTGAAATTGACAGAAAAGCATGAAAATGCATGTACTGTGTGCGCCGTGACTCTTTTTCTGCAACAGAGCGTTTAGGAAGAGTCTGCATCAATTCCGATGAAAAGTGACTATTTTGTGTCGTACAACACTGAAATTGACAGAAACACATGAAAATGCATATACTGTGTATACCTTCAATCTGCTACTACAACAGAGCGTTTTGGACGAGTCTGCATCATTTCTGATGAAAAGTGACTAGTTTATGTCGTATCACACTGAAATTGATAGAAACACATGAAAATGCATATACTGTATGCGCCGTGACTCTTTTTCTGCAACAGAGCGTTTTGAAAGAGTCTGCATCAAATCCGATGAAAAGTGACTATTTCGTGTCCGATAACACTGAAATTGATAGAAACACATGAAAATGCATATACTGTGTGTACCTTCAGCCTGCTAGCAGAACCAAGCATTAGAAGTGAGTCTGGATCGAATATGATGAAAAATGACTAGTTTGTGTCCGATAACACTGAAATTGATAGAAACACATGAAAATGCATATACTGTGTGTACCTCCAATCTGCTACTACAACAGAGCGTTTTGGACGAGTCTGCATCATTTCTGATGAAAAGTGACTAGTTTATGTCGTATCACACTGAAATTGGTAGAAACACATGAAAATGCATAGACTGTGTGTACCTTCACTCTGCTAGCAGAACCAAGCATTAGAAGTGAGTCTGGATCGAATATGATGAAAAGTGACTAGTTTCTGTCTGATAACACTGAAATTGATAGAAACATACGAAAATGCATATACTGTGTGTACCTTCACTCTGCTACAACAACAGAGCGTTTTGGACGATTCTGCATCGATTCCGATGAAAAGTGACTATTTTGTGTCTGATAACACTAAAATTGATAGAAACACTTGAAAATGCATATACTGTGTATACCTTCACTCTGCTACTACAACAGAGCGTTTTGGACGATTCTGTAT
Organism: Thunnus thynnus; assembly: GCF_963924715.1. Taxonomy (NCBI): domain Eukaryota; kingdom Metazoa; phylum Chordata; class Actinopteri; order Scombriformes; family Scombridae; genus Thunnus; species Thunnus thynnus. The sequence continues at coordinate 115,500 of NW_027095884.1, read as the reverse complement.
CGATTCTGATGAAAAGTGACTAGTTTGAGTCATATAACATTGAAATTGAGAGAAAAATATAAAAATGCATATACTGTGTGTACCTTCACTCTGCTAGCAGAACCAAGCATTAGAAGTGAGTCTGGATCGAATATGATGAAAAGTGACTAGTTTCTGTCTGATAACACTGAAATTGATAGAAACATATGAAAATGCATATACTGTGTGTACCTTCACTCTGCTACAACAACAGAGCGTTTTGGACGATTCTGCATCGATTCCGATGAAAAGTGACTATTTTGTGTCTGATAACACTAAAATTGATAGAAACACATGAAAATGCATATACTGTGTATACCTTCACTCTGCTACTACAACAGAGCGTTTTGGACGAGTCTGCATCGACTCTGATGAAAAGTGACTAGTTTGTGTCGTACAACACTGAAATTGACAGAAACACATGAAAATGCATATACTGTGTGCGCCGTGACTCTTTTTCTGCAACGGAGCGTTTAGGAAGAGTCTGCATCAATTCCGATGAAAAGTGACTATTTTGTGTCGTACAACACTGAAATTGATAGAAACACATGAAAATGCATAAACTGTGTGGACCTTCACTCTGCTAGCAGAACCAAGCATTAGAAGTGAGTCTGAATCGAATATGATGAAAAGTGACTAGTTTCTGTCTGATAACACTGAAATTGATAGAAACATATGAAAATGCTTATACTTTGTGTTCCGTGACTCTGCTACTTCAACAGAGCGTTTTGGACGAGTCTGCATCAATTCCGATGAAAAGTGACTATTTTGTGTCCGATAACACTAAAATTGATAGAAACACATGAAAATGCATATACTGTGTATACCTTCACTCTGCTACTAAAACAGAGCGTTTTGGACGAGTCTGCATCGATTCTGATGAAAAGTGACTAGTTTGTGTCGTACAACACTGAAATTGACAGAAACACATGAAAATGCATAAACTGTGTGCGCCGTGACTCTTTTTCCGCAACAGAGCGTTTAGGAAGAGTCTGCATCAATTCCAATGAAAAGTGACTATTTTGTGTCGTACAACACTGAAATTGATAGAAACACATGAAAATGCATAAACTGTGTGGACCTTCACTCTGCTAGCAGAACCAAGCATTAGAAGTGAGTCTGAATCGAATATGATGAAAAGTGACTAGTTTCTGTCTGATAACACTGAAATTGATAGAAACATATGAAAATGCTTATACTTTGTGTTCCGATACTCTGCTACTTCAACAGAGCGTTTTGGACGAGTCTGCATCAATTCCGATGAAAAGTGACTATTTTGTGTCCGATAACACTAAAATTGATAGAAACACATGAAAATGCATAGACTGTGTGTGTCTTCACTCTGCTAGCAGAACCAAGCATTAGGTCTGAGTCTGGATCGAATATGATGAAAAGTGACTATTTTGAGTCATATGACACTGAAATTGAGAGAAAAACATAAAAATGCGTATACTGTGTGTACCTTCACTCTGCTACTACAACAGAGCGTTTTGGACGAGTCTGCATCAATTCCGATGAAATGTGACTATTTTGCGTCCGATAACACTAAAATTGATAGAAACACATGAAAATGCATATAATGTGTATACCTTCACTCTGCTACTAAAACAGAGCGTTTTGAACGAGTCTGCATCGATTCTGATGAAAAGTGACTATTTTGTGTCCGATAACACTGAAATTGATAGAAACACATGAAAATGCATATACTGTGTGTACCTTCAATCTGCTACTACAACAGAGCGTTTTGGACGAGTCTGCATCATTTCTGATGAACAGTGACTAGTTTATGTCGTATCACACTGAAATTGATAGAAACACATGAAAATGCATATACTGTGTGTACCTTCACTCTGCTAGCACAACCAAGCATTAGAAGTGAGTCTGGATCGAATATGATGAAAAGTGACTAGTTTCTGTCGTACAAAACTGAAATTGATAGAAACACATGAAAATGCATATACTGTGTGTCTTCACTCTGCCAGCAGTACCAAGCATTAGGTGTGAGTCTGCATCAATTCCGATGAAAAGTGACTATTTTGTGTCGTACAACACTGAAATTGATAGAAACACATGAAAATGCATAAACTGTGTGGACCTTCACTCTGCTAGCAGAACCAAGCATTAGAAGTGAGTCTGGATCGAATTTGATGAAAAGTGACTAGTTTCTGTCTGATAACACTGAAATTGATAGAAACACATGAAAATGCATAGACTGTGTGTACCTTCACTCTGCTAGCAGAACCAAGCATTAGAAGTGAGTCTGGATCGAATATGATGAAAAGTGACTAGTTTCTGTCCACTAACACTGAAATTGATAGAAACATATGAAAATGCTTATACTTTGTGTTCCGTGACTCTGCTACTTCAACAGAGCGTTTTGGACGAGTCTGCATCAATTCCGATGAAAAGTGACTATTTTGTGTCCGATAACACTAAAATTGATAGAAACACATGAAAATGCATATACTGTGTATACCTTCACTCTGCTACTAAAACAGAGCGTTTTGGATGAGTCTGCATCGATTCTGATGAAAAGTTACTATTTTGTGTCCGATAACACTGAAATTGATAGAAACACATGAAAATGCATATACTGTGTGTACCTTCAGTCTGCTAGCAGAACCAAGCATTAGAAGTGAGTCTGGATCGAAAATGATGAAAAGTGACTAGTTTGTGTCCGATAACACTGAAATTGATAGAAACACATGAAAATGCATATACTGTGTGTACCTTCAATCTGCTACTACAACAGAGCGTTTTGGACGAGTCTGCATCATTTCTGATGAAAAGTGACTAGTTTATGTCGTATCACACTGAAATTGATAGAAACACATGAAAATGCATATACTGTGTGTCTTCACTCTGCCAGCAGTACCAAGCATTAGGTGTGAGTCTGCATCAATTCCGATGAAAAGTGACTAGTTTATGTCGTATCACACTGAAATTGATAGAAACACATGAAAATGCATATACTGTGTATACCTTCACTCTGCTACTAAAACAGAGCGTTTTGGACGAGTCTGCATCGATTTTGATGAAAAGTGACTAGTTTGTGTCGTACAACACTGAAATTGACAGAAACACATGAAAATGCATATACTGTGTGCGCCGTGACTCTTTTTCTGCAACAGAGCGTTTAGGAAGAGTCTGCATCAATTCCGATGAAAAGTGACTATTTTGTGTCGTACAACACTGAAATTGATAGAAACACATGAAAATGCATATACTGTGTGTACCTTCACTCTGCTAGCAGAACCAAGCATTAGAAGTGAGTCTGGATCGAATATGATGAAAAGTGACTAGTTTCTGTCTGATAACACTGAAATTGATAGAAACATATGAAAATGCATATACTGTGTGTACCTTCACTCTGCTACAACAACAGAGCGTTTTGGACGATTCTGCATCGATTCCGATGAAAAGTGACTATTTTGTGTCTGATAACACTAAAATTGATAGAAACACATGAAAATGCATATACTGTGTGTACCTTCACTCTGCTAGCAGAACCAAGCATTAGAAGTGAGTCTGGATCGAATATGATGAAAAGTGACTAGTTTCTGTCTGATAACACTGAAATTGATAGAAACACATGAAAATGCATATACTGTGTGTACCTTCACTCTGCTACAACAACAGAGCGTTTTGGACGATTCTGCATCGATTCCGATGAAAAGTGACTATTTTGTGTCTGATAACACTAAAATTGATAGAAACACATGAAAATGCATATACTGTGTATACCTTCACTCTGCTACTACAACAGAGCGTTTTGGACGAGTCTGCATCGATTCTGATGAAAAGTGACTAGTTTGTGTCGTACAACACTGAAATTGACAGAAACACATGAAAATGCATATACTGTGTGCGCTGTGACTCTTTTTCTGCAACGGAGCGTTTAGGAAGAGTCTGCATCAATTCCGATGAAAAGTGACTATTTTGTGTCGTACAACACTGAAATTGATAGAAACACATGAAAATGCATAAACTGTGTGGACCTTCACTCTGCTAGCAGAACCAAGCATTAGAAGTGAGTCTGAATCGAATATGATGAAAAGTGACTAGTTTCTGTCTGATAACACTGAAATTGATAGAAACATATGAAAATGCTTATACTTTGTGTTCCGTGACTCTGCTACTTCAACAGAGCGTTTTGGACGAGTCTGCATCAATTCCGATGAAAAGTGACTATTTTGTGTCCGATAACACTAAAATTGATAGAAACACATGAAAATGCATATACTGTGTATACCTTCACTCTGCTACTAAAACAGAGCGTTTTGGACGAGTCTGCATCGATTCTGATGAAAAGTGACTAGTTTGTGTCGTACAACACTGAAATTGACAGAAACACATGAAAATGCATATACTGTGTGCGCCGTGACTCTTTTTCTGCAACAGAGCGTTTAGGAAGAGTCTGCATCAATTCCGATGAAAAGTGACTATTTTGTGTCGTACAACACTGAAATTGATAGAAACACATGAAAATGCATAAACTGTGTGGACCTTCACTCTGCTAGCAGAACCAAGCATTAGAAGTGAGTCTGAATCGAATATGATGAAAAGTGACTAGTTTCTGTCTGATAACACTGAAATTGATAGAAACATATGAAAATGCTTATACTTTGTGTTCCGTGACTCTGCTACTTCAACAGAGCGTTTTGGACGAGACTGCATCAATTCCGATGAAAAGTGACTATTTTGTGTCCGATAACACTAAAATTGATAGAAACACATGAAAATGCATATACTGTGTATACCTTCACTCTGCTACTAAAACAGAGCGTTTTGGACGAGTCTGCATCGATTCTGATGAAAAGTGACTAGTTTGTGTCGTACAACACTGAAATTGACAGAAACGCATGAAAATGCATATTCTCTGTGTGTCTTCACTCTGCTAGCATAACCAAGCATTAGGTGTGAGTCTGGATCAATTCCGATGAAAAGTGACTATTTTGTGTCGTACAACACTGAAATTGACAGAAACACATGAAAATGCATATAATGTGTATACCTTCAATCTGCTACTACAACAGAGCGTTTTGGACGAGTCTGCATCATTTCTGATGAAAAGTGACTAGTTTATGTCGTATCACACTGAAATTGATAGAAACACATGAAAATGCATATACTGTATGCGCCGTGACTCTTTTTCTGCAACAGAGCGTTTTGAAAGAGTCTGCATCAAATCCGATGAAAAGTGACTATTTCGTGTCCGATAACACTGAAATTGATAGAAACACATGAAAATGCATATACTGTGTGTACCTTCAGCCTGCTAGCAGAATCAAGCATTAGAAGTGAGTCTGGATCGAATATGATGAAAAGTGACTAGTTTCTGTTTGATAACACTGAAATTGATAGAAACATATGAAAATGCTTATACTTTGTGTTCCGTGAATCTGCTACTTCAACAGAGCGTTTTGGACGAGTCTGCATCAATTCCGATGAAAAGTGACTAGTTTGTGTCGTACAATACTGAAATTGACAGAAACACATGAAAATGCATATATTGTATGCGCCGTGACACTTTTTCTGCAACAGAGCGTTTTGGAAGAGTCTGCATCAATTCCGATGAAAAGTGACTATTTTGTGTCCGATAACACTGAAATTGAAAGAAACACATGAAAATGCATATACTGTGTGTACCTTCACTCTGCTAGCAGAACCAAGCATTAGAAGTGAGTCTGGATCGAATATGATGAAAAGTGACTAGTTTCTGTCTGATAACACTGAAATTGATAGAAACATATGAAAATGCATATACTGTGTGTACCTTCACTCTGCTACAACAACAGAGCGTTTTGGACGATTCTGCATCGGTTCCGATGAAAAGTGACTATTTTGTGTCTGATAACACTAAAATTGATAGAAACACATGAAAATGCATATACTGTGTATACCTTCACTCTGCTACTAAAACAGAGCGTTTTGGACGAGTCTGCATCGATTCTGATGAAAAGTGACTATTTTGTGTCGTACAACACTGAAATTGATAGAAACACATGAAAATGCATAAACTGTGTGGACCTTCACTCTGCTAGCAGAACCAAGCATTAGAAGTGAGTCTGGATCGAATTTGATGAAAAGTGACTAGTTTCTGTCTGATAACACTGAAATTGATAGAAACACATGAAAATGCATAGACTGTGTGTGTCCTCACTCTGCTAGCAGAACCAAGCATTAGGTCTGAGTCTGGATCGAATATGATGAAAAGTGACTATTTTGAGTCATATGACACTGAAATTGAGAGAAAAACATATGAAAATGCTTATACTGTGTGTACCTTCACTCTGCTACTACAACAGAGCGTTTTGGACGAGTCTGCATCGATTCTGATGAAAAGTGACTAGTTTATGTCGTATCACACTGAAATTGATAGAAACACATGAAAATGCATATACTGTGTATACCTTCACTCTGCTACTAAAACATAGCATTTTGGACGAGTCTGCATCGATTCTGATGAAAAGTGACTAGTTTGTGTCGTACAACACTGAAATTGACAGAAACACATGAAAATGCATATACTGTGTGTACCTTCACTCTGCTAGCAGAACCAAGCATTAGAAGTGAGTCTGGATCGAATATGATGAAAAGTGACTAGTTTCTGTCTGATAACACTGAAATTGATATAAACATATGAAAATGCATATACTGTGTGTACCTTCACTCTGCTACTACAACAGAGCGTTTTGGACGAGTCTGCATCGATTCTGATGAAAAGTGACTAGTTTATGTCGTATCACACTGAAATTGATAGAAACACATGAAAATGCATATACTGTGTGTCTTCACTCTGCCAGCAGTACCAAGCATTAGGTGTGAGTCTGCATCAATTCCGATGAAAAGTGACTATTTTGTGTCGTACAACACTGAAATTGATAGAAACACATGAAAATGCATAAACTGTGTGGACCTTCACTCTGCTAGCAGAACCAAGCATTAGAAGTGAGTCTGGATCGAATTTGATGAAAAGTGACTAGTTTCTGTCTGATAACACTGAAATTGATAGAAACACATGAAAATGCATAGACTGTGTGTACCTTCACTCTGCTAGCAGAACCAAGCATTAGAAGTGAGTCTGGATCGAATATGATGAAAAGTGACTAGTTTCTGTCCACTAACACTAAAATTGATAGAAACACATGAAAATGCATATACTGTGATTACCTTCACTCTGCTACTAAAACAGAGCGTTTTGGATGAGTCTGCATCGATTCTGATGAAAAGTTACTATTTTGTGTCCGATAACACTGAAATTGATAGAAACACATGAAAATGCATATACTGTGTGTACCTTCAGTCTGCTAGCAGAACCAAGCATTAGAAGTGAGTCTGGATCGAAAATGATGAAAAGTGACTAGTTTGTGTCCGATAACACTGAAATTGATAGAAACACATGAAAATGCATATACTGTGTGTACCTTCAATCTGCTACTACAACAGAGCGTTTTGGACGAGTCTGCATCATTTCTGATGAAAAGTGACTAGTTTTTGTCGTATCACACTGAAATTGATAGAAACACATGAAAATGCATATACTGTGTGTCTTCACTCTGCCAGCAGTACCAAGCATTAGGTGTGAGTCTGCATCAATTCCGATGAAAAGTGACTAGTTTATGTCGTATCACACTGAAATTGATAGAAACACATGAAAATGCATATACTGTGTATACCTTCACTCTGCTACTAAAACAGAGCATTTTGGACGAGTCTGCAACGATTCCGATGAAAAGTGACTATTTTGTGTCCGATAACACTAAAATTGATAGAAACACATGAAAATGCATATACTGTGTATGCCTTCACTCTGCTACTAAAACAGAGCGTTTTGGACGAGTCTGCATCAATTCCGATGAAAAGTGACTATTTTGTGTCGTACAACACTGAAATTGATAGAAACACATGAAAATGCATAAACTGTGTGGACCTTCACTCTGCTAGCAGAACCAAGCATTAGAAGTGAGTCTGGATCGAATTTGATGAAAAGTGACTAGTTTCTGTCTGATAACACTGAAATTGATAGAAACACATGAAAATGCATAGACTGTGTGTACCTTCACTCTGCTAGCAGAACCAAGCATTAGAAGTGAGTCTGGATCGAAAATGATGAAAAGTGACTAGTTTGTGTCCGATAACACTGATATTGATAGAAACACATGAAAATGCATATACTGTGTGTACCTTCAATCTGCTACTACAACAGAGCGTTTTGGACGAGTGTGCATCATTTCTGATGAAAAGTGACTAGTTTATGTCGTATCACACTGAAATTGATAGAAACACATGAAAATGCATAGACTGTGTGTACCTTCACTCTGCTAGCAGAACCAATCATTAGAAGTGAGTCTGGATCGAATATGATGAAAAGTGACTAGTTTCTGTCTGATAACACTGAAATTGATAGAAACACATGAAAATGCACATACTGTGTGTACCTTCACTCTGCTAGCACAAACAAGCATTAGAAGTGAGTCTGGATCGAATATGATGAAAAGTGACTAGTTTCTGTCTGATAACACTGAAATTGATAGAAAGATATGAAAATGCTTATACTTTGTGTTCCGTGAATCTGCTACTTCAACAGAGCGTTTTGGACGAGTCTGCATCGATTCTGATGAAAAGTGACTAGTTTGTGTCGTACAACACTGAAATTGACAGAAACACATGAAAATGCATATACTGTGTATACCTTCACTCTGCTACTAAAACAGAGCGTTTTGGACGAGTCTGCATCGATTCTGATGAAAAGTGACTAGTTTGTGTCGTACAACACTGAAATTGACAGAAACACATGAAAATGCATATACTGTGTGTACCTTCACTCTGCTACTACAACAGAGCGTTTTGGACGAGTCTGCATCGAATATGATGAAAAGTGACTAGTTTCTGTCCGATAACACTGAAATTGATATAAACACATGAAAATGCATATACTGTGTGTCTTCACTCTGCCAGCAGTACCAAGCATTAGGTGTGAGTCTGCATCAATTCCGATGAAAAGTGACTATTTTGTGTCGTACAACACTGAATTTGATAGAAACACATGAAAATGCATATACTGTGTGTACCTTCACTCTGCTAGCAGAACCAAGCATTAGAAGTGAGTCTGAATCGAATATGATGAAAAGTGACTAGTTTCTGTCTGATGACACTGAAATTGATAGAAACACATGAAAATGCATATACTGTGTGTACCTTCACTCTGCTACTACAACAGAGCGTTTTGGACGATTCTGTATCGATTCTGATGAAAAGTGACTAGTTTGAGTCATATAACACTGAAATTGAGAGAAAAACATGAAAATGCATATACTGTGTGTACCTTCACTCTGCTACTACAACAGAGCGTTTTGGATGAGTCTGCATCGATTCTGATGAAAAGTGATTAGTTTATGTCGTATCACACTGAAATTGATAGAAACACATGAAAATGCTTAGACTGTGTGGACCTTCATTCTGCTAGCAGAACCAAGCATTAGAAGTGAGTCTGGATCGAATATGATGAAAAGTGACTAGTTTCTGTCTGATAACACTGAAATTGATAGAAACATATGAAAATGCTTATACTTTGTGTTCCGTGACTCTGCTACTTCAACAGAGCGTTTTGGACGAGTCTGCATCAATTCCGATGAAAAGTGACTATTTTGTGTCCGATAATACTAAAATTGATAGAAACACATGAAAATGCATATACTGTGTATACCTTCACTCTGCTACTACAACAGAGCGTTTTGGACGATTCTGCATCGATTCTGATGAAAAGTGACTAGTTTGTGTCGTACAATACTGAAATTGACAGAAACACATGAAAATGCATATACTGTATGCGCCGTGACACTTTTTCTGCAACAGAGCATTTTGGACGAGTCTGCATCGATTCCGATGAAAAGTGACTAGTTTGTGTCGTACAACACTGAAATTGACAGAAACACATGAAAATGCATATACTGTATGCGCCGTGACACTTTTTCTGCAACAGAGCATTTTGGACGAGTCTGCATCGATTCCGATGAAAAGTGACTAGTTTGTGTCGTACAACACTGAAATTGATAGAAACACATGAAAATGCATAAACTGTGTGTACCTTCACTCTGCTAGCAGAACCAAGCATTAGAAGTGAGTCTGGATCGAATATGAAGAAAAGTGACTAGTTTCTGTCTGATAACACTGAAATTGATAGAAACACATGAAAATGCATATACTGTGTATACCTTCACTCTGCTACTAAAACATAGCATTTTGGACGAGTCTGCATCGATTCTGATGAAAAGTGACTAGTTTGTGTCGTACAACACTGAAATTGACAGAAACACATGAAAATGCATATACTGTGTGTACCTTCACTCTGCTAGCAGAACCAAGCATTAGAAGTGAGTCTGGATCTCGAATATGATGAAAAGTGACTATTTTGTGTCCAATAACACTGAAATTGATAGAAACACATGAAAATGAAAATACTGTGTACGCCGTGACTCATCTTATGCAACAGAGCGTTTTGGACGAGTCTGCATCAATTCCAATGAAAAGTGACTAGTTTCTGTCTGATAACACTGAAATAGATAGAAACATATAAAAATGCGGATACTTTGTGTGCCGTGACTCTGCTACTTCAACAGAGCGTTTAGGAAGAGTCTGCATCAATTCCGATGAAAAGTGACTATTTTGTGTCCGATAACACTGAAATTGATAGAAACACATGAAAATGCATATACTGTGTGTACCTTCACTCTGCTAGCAGAACCAAGCATTAGAAGTGAGTCTGGATCGAATATGATGAAAAGTGACTAGTTTGAGTCGTACAATACTGAAATTGACAGAAACACATGAAAATGCAAATACTGTATGCGCCGTGACACTTTTTTTGCAACAGAGCGTTTTGGACGATTCTGCATCAATTCCGATGAAAAGTGACTATTTTGTGTCCGATAACACTGAAATTGATAGAAACACATGAAAATGCATATACTGTGTGTACCTTCACTCTGCTACTACAACAGAGCGTTTTGGACGATTCTGTATCGATTCTGATGAAAAGTGACTAGTTTATGTCGTATCACACTGAAATTGATAGAAACACATGAAAATGCATATACTGTGTATACCTTCACTCTGCTACTAAACAGAGCATTTTGGACGAGTCTGCATCGATTCTGATGAAAAGTGACTAGTTTGTGTCGTACAACACTGAAATTGACAGAAACACATGAAAATGCATATTCTCTGTGTGTCTTCACTCTGCTAGCAGTACCAAGCATTAGGTGTGAGTCTGCATCAATTCCGATGAAAAGTGACTATTTTGTGTCGTACAACACTGAAATTGATAGAAACACATGAAAATGCATAAACTGTGTGTACCTTCACTCTGCTAGCAGAATCAAGCATTAGAAGTGAGTCTGGATCGAATTTGATGAAAAGTGACTAGTTTCTGTCTGATAACACTGAAATTGATAGAAACACATGAAAATGCATAGACTGTGTGTACCTTCACTCTGCTAGCAGAACCAAGCATTAGAAGTGAGTCTGGATCTCGAATATGATGAAAAGTGACTAGTTTCTGTCTGATAACACTGAAATTGATAGAAACATATGAAAATGCGGATACTTTGTGTGCCGTGACTCTGCTACTTCAACAGAGCGTTTTGGACGAGTCTGAATCGATTCTGATGAAAAGTGACTAGTTTATGTCGTATCACACTGAAATTGATAGAAACACATGAAAATGCATATACTGTGTGTACCTTCACTCTGCTAGCAGAACCAAGCATTCGAAGTGAGTCTGGATCGAATATGATGAAAAGTGACTAGTTTCTGTCTGATAACACTGAAATTGATAGAAACATATGAAAATGCATATATTGTATGTACCTTCACTCTGCTACTACAACAGAGCGTTTTGGACGATTCTGCATCGAATCTGATGAAAAGTGACTAGTTTGTGTCAAACAACACTGAAATTGACAGAAACACATGAAAATGCATATACTGTATGCGCCGTGACTCATTTTCTGCAACAGAGCGTTTTGGAAGAGTCTGCATCAATTCCGATGAAAAGTGACTATTTTGTGTCCGATAACACTGAAATTGATAGAAACACATGAAAATGCATATACTATGTGTACCTTCACTCTGCTACTACAACAGAGCGTTTTGGACGAGTCTGCATCGATTCTGATGAAAAGTGACTAGTTTATGTCGTATCACACTGAAATTGATAGAAACACATGAAAATGCATATACTGTGTATACCTTCACTCTGCTACTAAAACAGAGCATTTTGGACGAGTCTGCATCGATTCTGATGAAAAGTGACTAGTTTGTGTCGTACAACACTGAAATTGACAGAAACACATGAAAATGCATATATTGTGTGCGCCGTGACTCTTTTTCTGCAACAGAGCGTTTAGGAAGAATCTGCATCAATTCCGATGAAAAGTGACTATTTTGTGTCGTACAACACTGAAATTGATAGAAACACATGAAAATGCATAGACTGTGTGTACCTTCACTCTGCTAGCAGAACCAAGCATTAGAAGTGAGTCTGGATCGAATATGATGAAAAGTGACTTTTTTGTGTCCGATAACACTGAAATTGATAGAAACACATGAAAATGCATATACTGTGTGCGCCGTGACTGTTCTTCTGCAACAGAGCGTTTTGGACGAGTCTGCATCAATTCCGATGAAAAGTGACTAGTTTATGTCGTATCACACTGAAATTTATAGAAACACATGAAAATGCATAGACTGTGTGTACCTTCACTCTGCTAGCAGAACCAAGCATTAGAAGTGAGTCTGGATCGAATATGATGAAAAGTGACTAGTTTGTGTCCGATAACACTGAAATTGATAGAAACACATGAAAATGCATATACTGTGTGTACCTTCACTCTGCTACTACAACAGAGCGTTTTGGACGAGTCTGCATCGATTCTGATGAAAAGTGACTAGTTTATGTCGTATAACACTGAAATTGATAGAAACACATGAAAATGCATAGACTGTGTGGACCTTCACTCTGCTAGCAGAACCAAGCATTAGAAGTGAGTCTGGATCGAATATGATGAAAAGTGACTAGTTTCTGTCTGATAACACTCAAATTGATAGAAACATATGAAAATGCATATACTTTGTGTTCCGTGACTCTGCTACTTCAACAGAGCGTTTTGGACGAGTCTGCATCAATTCTGATGAAAACCGACTAGTTTGTGTCGTACAAAACTGAAATTGATAGAAACACATGAAAATGCATAGACTGTGTGTACCTTCACTCTGCTAGCAGAACCAAGCATTAGGATTGAGTCTAGATCGAATATGATGAAAAGTGACTAGTTTCTGTCTGATAACACTGAAATTGAGAGAAACATATGAAAATGCATATACTGTGTGCGCCGTGACTCTGTTACTACAACAGAGCGTTTTGGACGAGTCATCATCGATTCTGATGAAAAGTGACTAGTTTCTGTCGTATAACACTGAAATTGATAGAAACAAATGAAAATGCATATACTGTGTGTGCCGTGACTTTACTAGTACAATAAAGCATTAGATGTGTGTGTATTTGATCCAGACTCACACCTAATGCTTGGTTCTGCTAGCAGAGTCACGGCACACACAGCATATGCTTTTTTTCCCACTGCTGTGCAAAGGTAAACAAAGTGGAAAAGGCATACTGTCTGTCCAGATCGTGACCTTCTTATCTTTCCCTAACCTGCACGCCGCTGACAATGCAACTAATTCTGCTGCCTGGGCAGAGAAATTAGAAGGCAAAGCTCCAGACTCTAATACTTCATGCAGTGTAACTACAGCATAACCAACTCTGTTAATCCCATCTAAATGTTTGCTTGCAGAACCATCTACAAACATCACAATGTCTGCATCAGGTAAAGGTGTGTCAATCAAATCAGCGCGAGGTAGGGTTAATTCATCGGTAATTGCCATACAATCATGAGGAATCCCTTCTACAGGTGTTGGAAGGAGCGTAGCTGGATTCAAAGCCGTACATCTCTCAATGGTCAAGTTTGGCTGGCCTAACAATGTGGCTATGCAAGATAAGTGTCTTTCTGATGACGTGTGAATGTTTGTGTTCCAGCAATAGCAAAGAGACAGCATGTGGCACTCTAAGAGTCAGTGGCCTAAACAAAACTAAGGCAGCTGAGGTCTGCACTGCCATAGCCGCTGCCACCACCGCCTGCAGGCATCCGGGCAGGGCTCTGCTTACTGGGTCAAGTCTGGAGGAATAGAAAGCAACAGGTCTTAATTTATCCCCATACTCCTGTAACAGGACAGATGTCATAAAACCATTTTTGCAATCCACTGTTTGTATGAAATCCTTTTTCATGTTAGGTAAGGCAAGTACAGATGAAGAAGCTATCCACTGCTTTAACTTTGTGAAAGCCTGCCTGCCCTCCTCAGTCCACACCACCTTATCTGAAGCAGCCATTGCTTTACCATAAATCATATTCTGTAATGGTTGTGCAATTTCGGCATAATTAGCAATCCATAACCTGCAGAACTTGCAAGTACCAAGAAAAGACATCATCTCTCGCTTTGTTGTAGGCTGTGGTAACTGCAGAATAGTTGTTTTTCTCTGCTCATCCAACACACGGCCTTCAGGAGTTAGCGTGTAGCCTAAATATTTCACCTCCTGACTCCACAGCTGGAGTTTAGACTTAGAGACTTTAACACCAGCTGCAGCTAGATATCTCAACAAGGCCAAAGTCATGTTTTTGCACTTTTGCTGCGAGCTAGAAGTCACAAGAATATCATCAACATAAGTCAAAATCTGTGACTCCTCCTCAGGAGGTTCAAAAAGGTCAATACATTTTTTAATTTCTTGTGAAAAGATAGTAGGGCTATCTTGAAACCCTTGAGGAAGTCTTGAATACGTCAATCGTCTGTGTTTAAACGTGAACGCAAACCAAAACTGTGACTCAGGGCTCAAAGGAATGGTAACAAATGCGTTCGTCAAATCAATCACTGAGTACCAGACATTAGTGGGTTTTATGTTGTTCAAAAGAGTGTAGGGATCTGGCACGTTTGGAGCTCGCGGAATCACAGCTCGGTTCACAGCTTGTAAATCATTTACTAACTGCCACCCGGAAGTAGCTTTTTTCACAGGCAGAATTGGTGTGTTGCAGGGTGAGACAGGACAATCAACTAAAACCCCTTGTTTTATCAAACTGTCTATCACTTCTGAAATACCTTCCTCAGCTTCCGGCTTCAAAGGATATTGTTTGACAAACGTCTATAAGAGCTTTTAGGTTTAATGGTAACAGGTGTGGCAGTACGTAACAACCCGATATCACCATCTTTCCCTGTACTCCAAAGTTCAGAAGGTAACTCTTCTAACTCTTTTTCCTGCTCCTCTGTCAGCAAACACACTTTGTCCTGCAATGATCACAAAGAGGGCTGCAAATGAGTTGTGGCTGCTCCCACTGTTACCCAATTCAGCGCCTTCTTGTACAGACCGTGTCTCTGGTGGAAAAACACACCGTCCCCCCCGACTCATTCTGCACCCAACCTTTTAAGGCCCTCTCCCCCAACTCCACTAACGCACCGACGTCCGTCCAGTGCATCTTAGGGGCCTTAGCAAGACCAATATGGGGCAGGGAATGACCTCTGTACACTCTGTCCAGTTGCTCATCCCCTTTTACTGCGACCCCCACATTTCCCAATTTATCCCAGTACAGTGAGGTCAAAGTCAGTCGGTAATTGGGATACCGAAAAAAAGTTTCCTCATATGCAGGGTCTGGCCCTGCTTCGAAATTTGAGTGTGTAAACACGCGCATGTCACCCTCCCCTTGAACTTCATTACCTGGCCTAGTTATACTAGCTGCTTCTCTCCTCAGTTCGGCAGTGATAGGTGCTGGGCCTTTTGTAACAGGGTCAATGCTATACCAAAACCGTGGCCTGTTTTTATCTTCAATCACAAAGATACAATCAGACTGAGCTTTTCGGAAAAACACAACCCCTTTGTCAGTTGGCATGATTCCAAGTTGCAATGCTGCCATGCCATCTCGACCTAGGAGGCCACCATTTTCAACATTACTGAAAAACCAGTTACTGGATCAGTTAGTTTTGTTTTTTCTGTCAATCTCTCTGACACATGATGTCCTGAAGCTGACACTACTGATAGTTCTTGTTTTGTCAACCGACTACTGTCAGGCAACTCTTTTTTCTTCAACACAGTTTTGCAAGCTCCTGAATCACACAAAAAGGTACACTTTTCTCCCCTCACCAGCAGAGTCACAAAAGGTTTGTCATCCCACTCAGCTAACATTACTTCAACAGATTCCAAATTTAGCACTTCTCCTTGCGATAGAACCTCTGATCCCTCCACTTCCTCAGAATCATAGTCAGCATCTTCAGTTTTTGTTTTCTGTTCTGTATGTGTGTGTGTGATTGCATGACCTGATTCTGCAGGGGAAGCTAGTCAGAAGTCCTGCTCCTCATCCTTCTCTCTGTCATCATGTTCTCTTTTCTCTCTACGACCGCCTCCACGGCCCCCGCGTCCTCTCCTGCCCCGTCCACCGCCTTGACCTCCGCCCCGCCTGGTGTCCGCAGTTGGAATGAGACTTCTGCATTCTCTGGCGATGTGGCCTCTTTTCCCACAGCGATAGCAAATAATTTCCTTCCTGCGGGACTCAGAAGAGAAAGAGCAACCATCATCATTCTCACCGTCATTATAAAACACCTCTACTTTTTTATGTTTCTTATCTACATTTTCCAGAACTTTTTCAGCGTGTTTAGCATGTGCAAGAATAACCCTTCTCTGCTCTCCTTCCCATCCGACCAAATGTTTTTTTATCCAATTTGCAATCTGTGGTTTTAAACCCCTCAGAAGGCAGGATGTTAACTGCGACTCGTAGCGTGGATTAACCCCATCTCCGATTCACGGCTCCAGCCCACTGTGTCCATTAAATGCTTCCGTGAGCCTGGCAGCATATTGTGCTACTGTCTCTTTCTCCTCTTGTACCACAGTATCAATTTCAGCCCAATCATTTCTCCGGCCAAATGTTTCCCGAAGAGTATCTGCCATTTGGTTCAGCTGTGGACCGAGCCCGAGTGTTCTATCTCGGTCCCACAGGAGCGGCTCACTGTTTTGCCCCATAGGTCTCCAAACAACATTTACACTCGCCCAATCAGTAGTCAAACTTTGCATGAGACAGTTAGTCATTTCTTCCCCGTTCTTCTCACCTCACAAAGGAATCCGTGGGGCTCCCGACCCTCTCCAGCCCGCAAGCGCCTTTATCTCTGAACGTAGCAGGAAAAGGATTTTGTAACCTATGTTGTGCACTCTACTCCGCTCCGGCTTGGAAAGAGGGCCGAGAAACACATCCAGGAATCCGGCTCGAAGGACCAAAATGATAGGTAAAAATTACCAAATAGACTGAGGTTAGCTGAAGTCAAGCGTCTCTTTAATCCAAACCAAACATATATTGTAGACACGGAGAGTAGGCAGAGTCTCCGTGGAGAATTCTGACAAGACAAAGGAAAGTCACTAGTATATATTGACAGCCTTGATGCCCTGGGGAGGCACCTCTAGATTCCTTCTAACAGACCTAGACAAAGCTTTACAGAGCTCTCGGTTCACATGATGACCATGATGTCCATATGTCTATAATAGTGTTCCCCTCAAGGCCCTGCCGCCAAACATATACATACATATGACCATGACCATACCTACTTAACTAATACATGAATTTTTCAGTTTCTATCAATTCCAATGTTATTCCACTCAAACTAGTCACTTTTCATCATATTTGATCCAGACTCACACCGAATGCGTGATTCTGCTAGCGGAGTCACGGCACACACAGCATATGCTTTTTTATATGTTTCTATCAATTTCAATGTTATTCCACTCAAACTAGTCACTTTTCATCATATACGATCCAGACTCACACCTAATGCTTGATTGTATTAGCAGAGTCATGGCACACAACGAAATGTGTCTTTTCATGCGTAAAAATTACCAAATAGACTGAGGTTGGTTAAAGTCAAGCGTCTCTTTAATCCAAACCAAACATATATTGTAGACACTGAGAGTACGCAGAGTCTCCATGGAGAATTCTGACAAGACAAAGGAAAGTCACTAGTATATATTGACGGCCTTGATGCCCTGGGGAGGCACCTCTAGTTGTTTACAGATTCCTTCACGGCACACACAGCATATGCTTTTTTATATGTTTCTGTCAATTTCAATGTTATTCCACTCAAACTTGTCACTTTTCATCATATTCGATCCAGACTCACACCGAATGCGTGATTCTGCTAGCAGAGTCATGGCACACACAGCATATGATTTTTTATATGTTTCTATTAATTTCAATGTTATTCCACTCAAACTAGTCACTTTTCATCATATTCGATCCAGACTCACACCGAATGCGTGATTGTATTAGCAGAGTCATGGCACACAACAACATGTGTTTTTTCATGTGTCTCTGTCAATTTTGCTGCTATGCCACACAAACTAGTCACTTTTCACCAGAATCGATGCAGACTCATCCCAAATGCTTAATTCTACTAGTGATGGCACACACAACAGTTGCAGGAAAATCAATTTCACTGCTGTTCCACACAAACTAGTAATTTTTCATTAGATTTGAGCCAGAATCATCCCAAATCAGTAATTTTATGACCATATTCATCCCACAGAGCCTTTCCACTGTCATTAATAAAATATGAGTGGATTTTCATCACCTCTGAGTGAAAATCATCCAAAATCACTGATTCTATGGCAGGCAATTGGCAGGAATAGCAACAAGACTGAAAATCAGTTTTCCACGAGTAAGGGTAATGAGAAAAAAAAATGCTACTGTTAAAATAATCAAAATTTAGGATTGTAAATCAATTAAAGACCACTTCATTCTATGATTCATTCTCATTTCGTCTTCCCCTATTAATGCTTTTCAGTTCATGAATTAGCTTGAAAATGACTTAATTCCGCCATCCACAGGCGTTATGCCACTTAGTCATTATTATGAGATAGTAAGTCATTATTATGAGATAATAAGTCATTATTATGAGATTCTATACTAGAAATATATATTTAATCACGGTGGTCCGACCTGTCTGACGTTTCTGCTGGCTTTATTGTATGTACTGTGTTGCTTTGCTAGTGTCTGTGGTTTGTTTTGTATAAATGAAGCTTGAGATGCGCGTGGCTGCTGCGTCGCTTCATCTAGAGATTCGAGGTCTCGCCTATTTTCGCCGCGTGACCGCGGTTCTCAGCAGAAATAGACAGGGAACATGATAGAAAGATCGGGCTGCCAGTGGCAGAAACGCCGCAGCAGACACGCTTCCAGTGTGGACGCTACAAGCCTGCGCGACGCAGCAGTTCAGCGATGCACAGGCACTGCTGAGGTTCACGCATCCGGTGTGTCCCAGGGGTTTCACCCTCACACACGCTGAAAAACCCGAACCCTTTTCCACTCTTAATCGTTACACACCCATACACAGCAAAACTTAACCACCCTTCAGTTGAGATCATATCTCAGCTCCCGCTGCATTCTCCATCAGCGGTGCTGGTGACACGGCGCAGCTAGCGTAAAAATATATGTGAAGTTTGCGGACGTAATAGCTAAGTCTGTCCGTGGAAAAATTAACGGATTCAATCAACGATGTCTTAGTTACAACAAGATTGAGCTAGCAAAGCAGTTTTGTGTTTATATGTGAGGTATTTATTCAGTCTGGGAAACGCCATGATTTCTAGAAAGCATTAGCCCAAGTTGGACGCTCGACTGCATCACTGAAGCACACCCTCTCTGTAATATTGTTTAATTAAGAATGTGATATTCTATCGTCATAAGCCGACACAACAAAGCTCAGAACAAATAAGCCTACAGGGCCATAAGCGAACATCAAAGAGCTCAACACCACAACGAAGTGCACAGACATTTTTTTAAGGATACTAGCCCATTCTGTGACAACTTTATGACAACAACCTCAATCGATCAAGCTCAACAATATGGCTAATGCACGGACCAGAACGACCAAGGCAGGATGATAAAAAATGCTTTCACTCACCAGCAGACGGCTCAGAAAAGGACAGCATGGCGGTTTTTCCTCTTGGCAAACTTCACCACGTTGAACCCGCGGTTAATTTTACCAGTTTGAGCAGCAGTTTGAGTGATGACAGTATTCCGTGGCTGGTGGGCTCCGAGGCGCTTTATTTCCAGTTTCTCCTCCAAATAAAGGGTTTATGACGTGTGCTCAAGTATGAAATCCACCTTAATTTTTCCAAGTTAGCTGGTGTTAGCTAAGAAAGTCTTCCCTCTTTTGCCGACTGTAAATTCCAAGCCCGCGCTGTAGCCCCACTGCAGCATCATTTGAAATATTTCACCGTTTGAATGGCTATCTGTCAGACAGAGAGCTATCTGATTGGCTATCTATCAGACAGCGAGCCAATCAGCTGTGAAAGATTTCAAATGATGCTGCGGTGGGGCTACGGGTAGCAACCACCATAGCAACGATAGAAAGCCTGCAAGAATCTCCGTAATAACTGACAAACTAAATATCATATACATTTATAATGATAATAATAATAATCTCTATCATAATATTAAAAATAATGAAATAAAGTAGTATTAAAATTAAACTGAAATTCAAAATCTGTTTACAGAATAGCATAGCTTTGAAATGGGCTATAAAGTTGAAATGAAATATTGACTGTACAAAGGAAATATGGACTGTGCTATGGACAAAGAAACGAAGTGTATGAAATATATAAAAGTGATAAGAGAATAAATTAAACATCAATAATTAATGAATAAAATTGATAAATAATTACATTATATAAGAATGGAGGTTGAATAAAATGCACAATCTTAAGTCCAGTTTGATGAATATTACGGAAGTGAAAGTGTAGGGTTTAAATGAGGGATGTGAAACGTAAAGTTCAGTTTCATAACCCCGTCTTCATCCTGTTTACACGCATGCACAACGCTGGAGTGCTTTATAGGATGCCGTGACTCAATATTAATTGAGGATGACTTTTTAAAGAAAGATGATTTTATATTAAATATACTCAGCCACATATTCATGGCAATATATACTTAAATGAGAAACTTCACTCAATCACAGGCTATAAAACACCTTTTCTTAACCGAGATAGTGGCGTTTGGATAGGCCTACAGGTTGCCGTGGACAGCGGCATTCGGTCACGACTCATGCATTCGGTGTGAGTCACGATCGATGTCTGGATATGATGAAAAGTGACTAGTTTGAGTGGAATAACATTGAAATTGATAAAAACATATAAAAAAGCATATGCTGTGTGTGCCGTGACTCTGCCAATACAGCAGAGTGTTTTGGGTGAGTCTGCATCGATTCTGATGAAAAGTGACTACTTTGGGTCCAATAACACTGAAATTGACAAAAACATTTGAAAATGCATGTCCTGTGTGTGTCGTGACTCTGCCAGTGCAGGCTCATGCATTTTCATGTCTTTCTGTCAATTTCAGTGTTATTGGGCCCTAACTAGTGGCTTTTCATCAGAACCGATGCAGACTCACCCAAAACGCTCGGCTGCACTGGCAGAGTCACGGCGCACACCCTACCTGCATTTTCATGTGTTTCTGTCAATTTCAGTGTTATTGGGCCCAAACTAGTGGCTTTTCATCAGAACCGATGCAGACTCACCCAAAACGCTCGGCTGCACTGGCAGAGTCACGGCGCACACCGTACCTGCATTTTCATGTGTTTCTGTCAATTTCAGTGTTATTGGACCCAAACTAGTGGCTTTTCATCAGAACCGATGCAGACTCACCCAAAACGCTCGGCTGCACTGGCAGAGTCACGGCATACACCGTACCTGCATTTTCATGTGTTTCTGTCAATTTCAGTGTTATTGGGCCCAAACTAGTGGCTTTTCATCAGAACCGATGCAGACTCACCCAAAACGCTCGGCTGCACTGGCAGAGTCACGGCGCACACCGTAACTGCATTTTCATGTGTTTCTGTCAATTTCAGTGTTATTGGGCCCAAACTAGTGGCTTTTCATCAGAACCGATGAAGACTCACCCAAAACGCTCGGCTGCACTGGCAGAGTCACGGCGCACACCGTACCTGCATTTTCATGTGTTTCTGTCAATTTCAGTGTTATTGGGCCCAAACTAGTGGCTTTTCATCAGAACCGATGCAGACTCACCCAAAACGCTCGGCTGCACTGGCAGAGTCACGGCGCACACCGTACCTGCATTTTCATGTGTTTCTGTCAATTTCAGTGTTATTGGGCCCAAACTAGTGGCTTTTCATCAGAACCGATGCAGACTCACCCAAAACGCTCGGCTGCACTGGCAGAGTCACGGCGCACACCCTACCTGCATTTTCATGTGTTTCTGTCAATTTCAGTGTTATTGGGCCCAAACTAGTGGCTTTTCATCAGAACCGATGCAGACTCACCCAAAACGCTCGGCTGCACTGGCAGCGTCACGGCGCACACCGTACCTGCATTTTCATGTGTTTCTGTCAATTTCAGTGTTATTGGGCCCAAACTAGTGGCTTTTCATCAGAACCGATGAAGACTCACCCAAAACGCTCGGCTGCACTGGCAGAGTCACGGTGCACACCGTACCTGCATTTTCATGTGTTTCTGTCAATTTCAGTGTTATTGGGCCCAAACTAGTGGCTTTTCATCAGAACCGATGCAGACTCACCCAAAACGCTCGGCTGCACTGGCAGAGTCACGGCACACACCGTACCTCTATTTTCATGTGTTTCTGTCAATTTCAGTGTTATTGGGCCCAAACTAGTGGCTTTTCATCAGAACCGATGCAGACTCACCCAAAACGCTCGGCTGCACTGGCAGAGTCACGGCGCACACCGTACCTGCATTTTCATGTGTTTCTGTCAATTTCAGTGTTATTGGGCCCAAACTAGTGGCTTTTCATCAGAACCGATGCAGACTCACCCAAAACGCTCGGCTGCACTGGCAGAGTCACGGCGCACACCGTACCTGCATTTTCATGTGTTTCTGTCAATTTCAGTGTTATTGGGCCCAAACTAGTGGCTTTTCATCAGAACCGATGCAGACTCACCCAAAACGCTCGGCTGCACTGGCAGAGTCATGGCGCACACCGTACCTCTATTTTCATGTGTTTCTGTCAATTTCAGTGTTATTGGGCCCAAACTAGTGGCTTTTCATCAGAACCGATGCAGACTCACCCAAAACGCTCGGCTGCACTGGCAGAGTCACGGCGCACACCGTACCTGCATTTTCATGTGTTGCTGTCAATTTCAGTGTTATTGGGCCCAAACTAGTGGCTTTTCATCAGAACCGATGCAGACTCACCCAAAACGCTCGGCTGCACTGGCAGAGTCACGGCGCACACCGTACCTGCATTTTCATGTGTTGCTGTCAATTTCAGTGTTATTGGGCCCAAACTAGTGGCTCTTCATCAGAACCGATGCAGACTCACCCAAAACGCTCGGCTGCACTGGCAGCGTCACGGCGCACACCGTACCTGCATTTTCATGTGTTTCTGTCAATTTCAGTGTTATTGGGCCCAAACTAGTGACTTTTCATCAGAACCGATGAAGACTCACCCAAAACGCTCGGCTGCACTGGCAGAGTCACGGCGCACACCCTACCTGCATTTTCATGTGTTTCTGTCAATTTCAGTGTTATTGGGCCCAAACTAGTGGCTTTTCATCAGAACCGATGCAGACTCACCCAAAACGCTGGGCTGCACTGGCAGAGTCATGGCGCACACCGTACCTCTATTTTCATGTGTTTCTGTCAATTTCAGTGTTATTGGGCCCAAACTAGTGGCTTTTCATCAGAACCGATGCAGACTCACCCAAAACGCTCGGCTGCACTGGCAGAGTCACGGCGCACACCGTACCTGCATTTTCATGTGTTGCTGTCAATTTCAGTGTTATTGGGCCCAAACTAGTGGCTCTTCATCAGAACCGATGCAGACTCACCCAAAACGCTCGGCTGCACTGGCAGCGTCACGGCGCACACCGTACCTGCATTTTCATGTGTTTCTGTCAATTTCAGTGTTATTGGGCCCAAACTAGTGACTTTTCATCAGAACCGATGAAGACTCACCCAAAACGCTCGGCTGCACTGGCAGAGTCACGGCGCACACCCTACCTGCATTTTCATGTGTTTCTGTCAATTTCAGTGTTATTGGGCCCAAACTAGTGGCTTTTCATCAGAACCGATGCAGACTCACCCAAAACGCTGGGCTGCACTGGCAGAGTCATGGCGCACACCGTACCTCTATTTTCATGTGTTTCTGTCAATTTCAGTGTTATTGGGCCCAAACTAGTGGCTTTTCATCAGAACCGATGCAGACTCACCCAAAACGCTCGGCTGCACTGGCAGAGTCACGGCGCACACCGTACCTGCATTTTCATGTGTTTCTGTCAATTTCATTTTTATTGGGCCCAAACTAGTGGCTTTTCATCAGAACCGATGCAGACTCACCCAAAACGCTCGGCTGCATTGGCAGAGTCACGGCGCACACCGTACCTGCATTTTCTTGTGTTTATGTCAATTTCAGTGTTATTGGGCCCAAACTAGTGGCTTTTCATCAGAACCGATGAAGACTCACCCAAAACGCTCGGCTGCACTGGCAGAGTCACGGCGCACACCGTACCTGCATTTTCATGTGTTTCTGTCAATTTCAGTGTTATTGGGCCCAAACTAGTGGCTTTTCATCAGAACCGATGAAGACTCACCCAAAACGCTCGGCTGCACTGGCAGAGTCACGGCGCACACCGTACCTGCATTTTCTTGTGTTTATGTCAATTTCAGTGTTATTGGGCCCAAACTAGTGGCTTTTCATCAGAACCGATGCAGACTCACCCAAAACGCTCGGCTGCACTGGCAGAGTCACGGCGCACACCGTACCTGCATTTTCATGTGTTTCTGTCAATTTCAGTGTTATTGGGCCCAAACTAGTGGCTTTTCATCAGAACCGATGCAGACTCACCCAAAACGCTCGGCTGCACTGGCAGAGTCACGGCGCACACCGTACCTGCATTTTCATGTGTTTCTGTCAATTTCAGTGTTATTGGGCCCAAACTAGTGGCTTTTCATCAGAACCGATGCAGACTCACCCAAAACGCTCGGCTGCACTGGCAGAGTCACGGCGCACACCGTACCTGCATTTTCATGTGTTTCTGTCAATTTCAGTGTTATTGGGCCCAAACTAGTGGCTTTTCATCAGAACCGATGCAGACTCACCCAAAACGCTCGGCTGCACTGGCAGAGTCACGGCGCACACCGTACCTGCATTTTCATGTGTTTCTGTCAATTTCAGTGTTATTGGGCCCAAACTAGTGGCTTTTCATCAGAACCGATGCAGACTCACCCAAAACGCTCGGCTGCACTGGCAGAGTCACGGCGCACACCGTACCTGCATTTTCATGTGTTTCTGTCAATTTCAGTGTTATTGGGCCCAAACTAGTGGCTTTTCATCAGAACCGATGCAGACTCACCCAAAACGCTCGGCTGCACTGGCAGAGTCACGGCGCACACCGTACCTGCATTTTCATGTGTTTCTGTCAATTTCAGTGTTATTGGGCCCAAACTAGTGGCTTTTCATCAGAACCGATGCAGACTCACCCAAAACGCTCGGCTGCACTGGCAGAGTCACGGCGCACACCGTACCTGCATTTTCATGTGTTTCTGTCAATTTCAGTGTTATTGGGCCCAAACTAGTGGCTTTTCATCAGAACCGATGCAGACTCACCCAAAACGCTCGGCTGCACTGGCAGAGTCACGGCGCACACCGTACCTGCATTTTCATGTGTTTCTGTCAATTTCAGTGTTATTGGGCCCAAACTAGTGGCTTTTCATCAGAACCGATGCAGACTCACCCAAAACGCTCGGCTGCACTGGCAGAGTCACGGCGCACACCGTACCTGCATTTTCATGTGTTTCTGTCAATTTCAGTGTTATTGGGCCCAAACTAGTGGCTTTTCATCAGAACCGATGCAGACTCACCCAAAACGCTCGGCTGCACTGGCAGAGTCACGGCGCACACCGTACCTGCATTTTCATGTGTTTCTGTCAATTTCAGTGTTATTGGGCCCAAACTAGTGGCTTTTCATCAGAACCGATGCAGACTCACCCAAAACGCTCGGCTGCACTGGCAGAGTCACGGCGCACACCGTACCTGCATTTTCATGTGTTTCTGTCAATTTCAGTGTTATTGGGCCCAAACTAGTGGCTTTTCATCAGAACCGATGCAGACTCACCCAAAACGCTCGGCTGCACTGGCAGAGTCACGGCGCACACCGTACCTGCATTTTCATGTGTTTCTGTCAATTTCAGTGTTATTGGGCCCAAACTAGTGGCTTTTCATCAGAACCGATGCAGACTCACCCAAAACGCTCGGCTGCACTGGCAGAGTCACGGCGCACACCGTACCTGCATTTTCATGTGTTTCTGTCAATTTCAGTGTTATTGGGCCCAAACTAGTGGCTTTTCATCAGAACCGATGCAGACTCACCCAAAACGCTCGGCTGCACTGGCAGAGTCACGGCGCACACCGTACCTGCATTTTCATGTGTTTCTGTCAATTTCAGTGTTATTGGGCCCAAACTAGTGGCTTTTCATCAGAACCGATGCAGACTCACCCAAAACGCTCGGCTGCACTGGCAGAGTCACGGCGCACACCGTACCTGCATTTTCATGTGTTTCTGTCAATTTCAGTGTTATTGGGCCCAAACTAGTGGCTTTTCATCAGAACCGATGCAGACTCACCCAAAACGCTCGGCTGCACTGGCAGAGTCACGGCGCACACCGTACCTGCATTTTCATGTGTTTCTGTCAATTTCAGTGTTATTGGGCCCAAACTAGTGGCTTTTCATCAGAACCGATGCAGACTCACCCAAAACGCTCGGCTGCACTGGCAGAGTCACGGCGCACACCGTACCTGCATTTTCATGTGTTTCTGTCAATTTCAGTGTTATTGGGCCCAAACTAGTGGCTTTTCATCAGAACCGATGCAGACTCACCCAAAACGCTCGGCTGCACTGGCAGAGTCACGGCGCACACCGTACCTGCATTTTCATGTGTTTCTGTCAATTTCAGTGTTATTGGGCCCAAACTAGTGGCTTTTCATCAGAACCGATGCAGACTCACCCAAAACGCTCGGCTGCACTGGCAGAGTCACGGCGCACACCGTACCTGCATTTTCATGTGTTTCTGTCAATTTCAGTGTTATTGGGCCCAAACTAGTGGCTTTTCATCAGAACCGATGCAGACTCACCCAAAACGCTCGGCTGCACTGGCAGAGTCACGGCGCACACCGTACCTGCATTTTCATGTGTTTCTGTCAATTTCAGTGTTATTGGGCCCAAACTAGTGGCTTTTCATCAGAACCGATGCAGACTCACCCAAAACGCTCGGCTGCACTGGCAGAGTCACGGCGCACACCGTACCTGCATTTTCATGTGTTTCTGTCAATTTCAGTGTTATTGGGCCCAAACTAGTGGCTTTTCATCAGAACCGATGCAGACTCACCCAAAACGCTCGGCTGCACTGGCAGAGTCACGGCGCACACCGTACCTGCATTTTCATGTGTTTCTGTCAATTTCAGTGTTATTGGGCCCAAACTAGTGGCTTTTCATCAGAACCGATGCAGACTCACCCAAAACGCTCGGCTGCACTGGCAGAGTCACGGCGCACACCGTACCTGCATTTTCATGTGTTTCTGTCAATTTCAGTGTTATTGGGCCCAAACTAGTGGCTTTTCATCAGAACCGATGCAGACTCACCCAAAACGCTCGGCTGCACTGGCAGAGTCACGGCGCACACCGTACCTGCATTTTCATGTGTTTCTGTCAATTTCAGTGTTATTGGGCCCAAACTAGTGGCTTTTCATCAGAACCGATGCAGACTCACCCAAAACGCTCGGCTGCACTGGCAGAGTCACGGCGCACACCGTACCTGCATTTTCATGTGTTTCTGTCAATTTCAGTGTTATTGGGCCCAAACTAGTGGCTTTTCATCAGAACCGATGCAGACTCACCCAAAACGCTCGGCTGCACTGGCAGAGTCACGGCGCACACCGTACCTGCATTTTCATGTGTTTCTGTCAATTTCAGTGTTATTGGGCCCAAACTAGTGGCTTTTCATCAGAACCGATGCAGACTCACCCAAAACGCTCGGCTGCACTGGCAGAGTCACGGCGCACACCGTACCTGCATTTTCATGTGTTTCTGTCAATTTCAGTGTTATTGGGCCCAAACTAGTGGCTTTTCATCAGAACCGATGCAGACTCACCCAAAACGCTCGGCTGCACTGGCAGAGTCACGGCGCACACCGTACCTGCATTTTCATTTGTTTCTGTCAATTTCAGTGTTATTGGGCCCAAACTAGTGGCTTTTCATCAGAACCGATGCAGACTCACCCAAAACGCTCGGCTGCACTGGCAGAGTCACGGCGCACACCGTACCTGCATTTTCATGTGTTTCTGTCAATTTCAGTGTTATTGGGCCCAAACTAGTGGCTTTTCATCAGAACCGATGCAGACTCACCCAAAACGCTCGGCTGCACTGGCAGAGTCACGGCGCACACCGTACCTGCATTTTCATGTGTTTCTGTCAATTTCAGTTTTATTGGGCCCAAACTAGTGGCTTTTCATCAGAACCGATGCAGACTCACCCAAAACGCTCGGCTGCACTGGCAGAGTCACGGCGCACACCGTACCTGCATTTTCTTGTGTTTATGTCAATTTCAGTGTTATTGGGCCCAAACTAGTGGCTTTTCATCAGAACCGATGCAGACTCACCCAAAACGCTCGGCTGCACTGGCAGAGTCACGGCGCACACCGTACCTGCATTTTCATGTGTTTCTGTCAATTTCAGTGTTATTGGGCCCAAACTAGTGGCTTTTCATCAGAACCGATGAAGACTCACCCAAAACGCTCGGCTGCACTGGCAGAGTCACGGCGCACACCGTACCTGCATTTTCTTGTGTTTATGTCAATTTCAGTGTTATTGGGCCCAAACTAGTGGCTTTTCATCAGAACCGATGCAGACTCACCCAAAACGCTCGGCTGCACTGGCAGAGTCACGGCGCACACCGTACCTGCATTTTCATGTGTTTCTGTCAATTTCAGTGTTATTGGGCCCAAACTAGTGGCTTTTCATCAGAACCGATGCAGACTCACCCAAAACGCTCGGCTGCACTGGCAGAGTCACGGCGCACACCGTACCTGCATTTTCATGTGTTTCTGTCAATTTCAGTGTTATTGGGCCCAAACTAGTGGCTTTTCATCAGAACCGATGCAGACTCACCCAAAACGCTCGGCTGCACTGGCAGAGTCACGGCGCACACCGTACCTGCATTTTCTTGTGTTTATGTCAATTTCAGTGTTATTGGGCCCAAACTAGTGGCTTTTCATCAGAACCGATGCAGACTCACCCAAAACGCTCGGCTGCACTGGCAGAGTCACGGCGCACACCGTACCTGCATTTTCATGTGTTTCTGTCAATTTCAGTGTTATTGGGCCCAAACTAGTGGCTTTTCATCAGAACCGATGCAGACTCACCCAAAACGCTCGGCTGCACTGGCAGAGTCACGGCGCACACCGTACCTGCATTTTCATGTGTTTCTGTCAATTTCAGTGTTATTGGGCCCAAACTAGTGGCTTTTCATCAGAACCGATGCAGACTCACCCAAAACGCTCGGCTGCACTGGCAGAGTCACGGCGCACACCGTACCTGCATTTTCATGTGTTTCTGTCAATTTCAGTGTTATTGGGCCCAAACTAGTGGCTTTTCATCAGAACCGATGCAGACTCACCCAAAACGCTCGGCTGCACTGGCAGAGTCACGGCGCACACCGTACCTGCATTTTCATGTGTTTCTGTCAATTTCAGTGTTATTGGGCCCAAACTAGTGACTTTTCATCAGAACCGATGCAGACTCACCCAAAACGCTCGGCTGCACTGGCAGAGTCACGGCGCACACCGTACCTGCATTTTCATGTGTTTCTGTCAATTTCAGTGTTATTGGGCCCAAACTAGTGGCTTTTCATCAGAACCGATGCAGACTCACCCAAAACGCTCGGCTGCACTGGCAGAGTCACGGCGCACACCGTACCTGCATTTTCATGTGTTTCTGTCAATTTCAGTGTTATTGGGCCCAAACTAGTGGCTTTTCATCAGAACCGATGCAGACTCACCCAAAACGCTCGGCTGCACTGGCAGAGTCACGGCGCACACCGTACCTGCATTTTCATGTGTTTCTGTCAATTTCAGTGTTATTGGGCCCAAACTAGTGGCTTTTCATCAGAACCGATGCAGACTCACCCAAAACGCTCGGCTGCACTGGCAGAGTCACGGCGGACACCGTGCCTGCATTTTCATGTGTTTCTGTCAATTTCAGTGTTATTGGGCCCAAACTAGTGACTTTTCATCAGAACCGATGCAGACTCACCCAAAACGCTCGGCTGCACTGGCAGAGTCACGGCGCACACCGTACCTGCATTTTCATTTGTTTCTGTCAATTTCAGTGTTATTGGGCCCAAACTAGTGGCTTTTCATCAGAACCGATGCAGACTCACCCAAAACGCTCGGCTGCACTGGCAGAGTCACGGCGCACACCGTACCTGCATTTTCATGTGTTTCTGTCAATTTCAGTGTTATTGGGCCCAAACTAGTGGCTTTTCATCAGAACCGATGCAGACTCACCCAAAACGCTCGGCTGCACTGGCAGAGTCACGGCGCACACCGTACCTGCATTTTCATGTGTTTCTGTCAATTTCATTTTTATTGGGCCCAAACTAGTGGCTTTTCATCAGAACCGATGCAGACTCACCCAAAACGCTCGGCTGCACTGGCAGAGTCACGGCGCACACCGTACCTGCATTTTCTTGTGTTTATGTCAATTTCAGTGTTATTGGGCCCAAACTAGTGGCTTTTCATCAGAACCGATGCAGACTCACCCAAAACGCTCGGCTGCACTGGCAGAGTCACGGCGCACACCGTACCTGCATTTTCATGTGTTTCTGTCAATTTCAGTGTTATTGGGCCCAAACTAGTGGCTTTTCATCAGAACCGATGAAGACTCACCCAAAACGCTCGGCTGCACTGGCAGAGTCACGGCGCACACCGTACCTGCATTTTCTTGTGTTTATGTCAATTTCAGTGTTATTGGGCCCAAACTAGTGGCTTTTCATCAGAACCGATGCAGACTCACCCAAAACGCTCGGCTGCACTGGCAGAGTCACGGCGCACACCGTACCTGCATTTTCATGTGTTTCTGTCAATTTCAGTGTTATTGGGCCCAAACTAGTGGCTTTTCATCAGAACCGATGCAGACTCACCCAAAACGCTCGGCTGCACTGGCAGAGTCACGGCGCACACCGTACCTGCATTTTCATGTGTTTCTGTCAATTTCAGTGTTATTGGGCCCAAACTAGTGGCTTTTCATCAGAACCGATGAAGACTCACCCAAAACGCTCGGCTGCACTGGCAGAGTCACGGCGCACACCGTACCTGCATTTTCATGTGTTTCTGTCAATTTCAGTGTTATTGGGCCCAAACTAGTGGCTTTTCATCAGAACCGATGCAGACTCACCCAAAACGCTCGGCTGCACTGGCAGAGTCACGGCGCACACCGTACCTGCATTTTCATGTGTTTCTGTCAATTTCAGTGTTATTGGGCCCAAACTAGTGGCTTTTCATCAGAACCGATGCAGACTCACCCAAAACGCTCGGCTGCACTGGCAGAGTCACGGCGCACACCGTACCTGCATTTTCATGTGTTTCTGTCAATTTCAGTGTTATTGGGCCCAAACTAGTGGCTTTTCATCAGAACCGATGCAGACTCACCCAAAACGCTCGGCTGCACTGGCAGAGTCACGGCGCACACCGTACCTGCATTTTCATGTGTTTCTGTCAATTTCAGTGTTATTGGGCCCAAACTAGTGGCTTTTCATCAGAACCGATGCAGACTCACCCAAAACGCTCGGCTGCACTGGCAGAGTCACGGCGCACACCGTACCTGCATTTTCATGTGTTTCTGTCAATTTCAGTGTTATTGGGCCCAAACTAGTGGCTTTTCATCAGAACCGATGAAGACTCACCCAAAACGCTCGGCTGCGCTGGCAGGGTAAGGGCGCACACCGTACATGCATTTTCATGTGTTTCTGTCAATTTCAGTGTTATTGGGCCCAAACTAGTCGCTTTTCATCAGAACCGATGCAGACTCACCCAAAAGCCTAGGCTGCGCTGGCAGGGTCACGGCGCACACCGTTAAATGCATTTTCATGTTTTTCTGTCAATTTCAGTGTTATTGGGCCCAAACTAGTGGCTTTTCATCAGAACCGATGCAGACTCACCCAAAACGCTCGGCTGCACTGGCAGAGTCACGGCGCACACCGTACCTGCATTTTCATTTGTTTCTGTCAATTTCAGTGTTATTGGGCCCAAACTAGTGGCTTTTCATCAGAACCGATGCAGACTCACCCAAAACGCTCGGCTGCACTGGCAGAGTCACGGCGCACACCGTACCTGCATTTTCATGTGTTTCTGTCAATTTCAGTGTTATTGGGCCCAAACTAGTGGCTTTTCATCAGAACCGATGCAGACTCACCCAAAACGCTCGGCTGCACTGGCAGAGTCACGGCGCACACCGTACATGCATTTTCATGTGTTTCTGTCAATTTCATTTTTATTGGGCCCAAACTAGTGGCTTTTCATCAGAACCGATGCAGACTCACCCAAAACGCTCGGCTGCACTGGCAGAGTCACGGCGCACACCGTACCTGCATTTTCTTGTGTTTATGTCAATTTCAGTGTTATTGGGCCCAAACTAGTGGCTTTTCATCAGAACCGATGCAGACTCACCCAAAACGCTCGGCTGCACTGGCAGAGTCACGGCGCACACCGTACCTGCATTTTCATGTGTTTCTGTCAATTTCAGTGTTATTGGGCCCAAACTAGTCGCTTTTCATCAGAACCGATGCAGACTCACCCAAAAGCCTAGGCTGCGCTGGCAGGGTCACGGCGCACACCGTTAAATGCATTTTCATGTTTTTCTGTCAATTTCAGTGTTATTGGGCCCAAACTAGTGGCTTTTCATCAGAACCGATGCAGACTCACCCAAAACGCTCGGCTGCACTGGCAGAGTCACGGCGCACACCGTACCTGCATTTTCATTTGTTTCTGTCAATTTCAGTGTTATTGGGCCCAAACTAGTGGCTTTTCATCACAACCGATGCAGACTCACCCAAAACGCTCGGCTGCACTGGCAGAGTCACGGCGCACACCGTACCTGCATTTTCATGTGTTTCTGTCAATTTCAGTGTTATTGGGCCCAAACTAGTGGCTTTTCATCAGAACCGATGCAGACTCACCCAAAACGCTCGGCTGCACTGGCAGAGTCACGGCGCACACCGTACCTGCATTTTCATGTGTTTCTGTCAATTTCATTTTTATTGGGCCCAAACTAGTGGCTTTTCATCAGAACCGATGCAGACTCACCCAAAACGCTCGGCTGCACTGGCAGAGTCACGGCGCACACCGTACCTGCATTTTCTTGTGTTTATGTCAATTTCAGTGTTATTGGGCCCAAACTAGTGGCTTTTCATCAGAACCGATGCAGACTCACCCAAAACGCTCGGCTGCACTGGCAGAGTCACGGCGCACACCGTACCTGCATTTTCATGTGTTTCTGTCAATTTCAGTGTTATTGGGCCCAAACTAGTGGCTTTTCATCAGAACCGATGAAGACTCACCCAAAACGCTCGGCTGCACTGGCAGAGTCACGGCGCACACCGTACCTGCATTTTCTTGTGTTTATGTCAATTTCAGTGTTATTGGGCCCAAACTAGTGGCTTTTCATCAGAACCGATGCAGACTCACCCAAAACGCTCGGCTGCACTGGCAGAGTCACGGCGCACACCGTACCTGCATTTTCATGTGTTTCTGTCAATTTCAGTGTTATTGGGCCCAAACTAGTGGCTTTTCATCAGAACCGATGCAGACTCACCCAAAACGCTCGGCTGCACTGGCAGAGTCACGGCGCACACCGTACCTGCATTTTCATGTGTTTCTGTCAATTTCAGTGTTATTGGGCCCAAACTAGTGGCTTTTCATCAGAACCGATGCAGACTCACCCAAAACGCTCGGCTGCACTGGCAGAGTCACGGCGCACACCGTACCTGCATTTTCATGTGTTTCTGTCAATTTCAGTGTTATTGGGCCCAAACTAGTGGCTTTTCATCAGAACCGATGCAGACTCACCCAAAACGCTCGGCTGCACTGGCAGAGTCACGGCGCACACCGTACCTGCATTTTCATGTGTTTCTGTCAATTTCAGTGTTATTGGGCCCAAACTAGTGGCTTTTCATCAGAACCGATGCAGACTCACCCAAAACGCTCGGCTGCACTGGCAGAGTCACGGCGCACACCGTACCTGCATTTTCATGTGTTTCTGTCAATTTTAGTGTTATTGGGCCCAAACTAGTGGCTTTTCATCAGAACCGATGAAGACTCACCCAAAACGCTCGGCTGCGCTGGCAGGGTAAGGGCGCACACCGTACATGCATTTTCATGTCTTTCTGTCAATTTCAGTGTTATTGGGCCCAAACTAGTCGCTTTTCATCAGAACCGATGCAGACTCACCCAAAAGCCTAGGCTGCGCTGGCAGGGTCACGGCGCACACCGTTAAATGCATTTTCATGTTTTTCTGTCAATTTCAGTGTTATTGGGCCCAAACTAGTGGCTTTTCATCAGAACCGATGCAGACTCACCCAAAAGGCTCGGCTGCGCTGGCAGGGTCACGGCGCATACCGTACATGCATTTTCATGTGTTTCTGTCAATTTCAGTGTTATTGGGCCTAAACTAGTGGCTTTTCATCAGAACCGATGCAGACTCACCCAAAAGGCTCGGCTGCGCTGGCAGGGTCAGGGCACACACCGTACATGCATTTTCATGTGTTTCTGTCAATTTCAGTGTTATTGGGCCCAAACTAGTCGCTTTTCATCAGAACCGATGCAGACTCACCCTAAAGCCTCGGCTGCGCTGGCAGGGTCACGGCGCACACCGTTACATGCATTTTCATGTTTTTCTGTCAATTTAAGTGTTATTGGGCCTAAACTAGTCGCTTTTCATCAGAACCGATGCAGACTCACCCAAAAGGCTCGGCTGCGCTGGCAGGGTCAGGGCGCACACCGTACATGCATTTTCATGTGTTTCTGTCAATTTCAGTGTTATTGGGCCCAAACTAGTCGCTTTTCATCAGAACCGATGCAGACTCACCCTAAAGCCTCGGCTGCGCTGGCAGGGTCACGGCGCACACCGTTACATGCATTTTCATGTTTTTCTGTCAATTTCAATGTTATTGGGCCCAATCCAGTCGCTTTTCATCAGAACCGATGCAGACTCACCCAAAAGGCTCGGCTGCGCTGGCAGGGTCACGGCGCACACCGTACATGCATTTTCATGTGTTTCTGTCAATTTCAGTGTTATTGGGCCTAAACTAGTCGCTTTTCATCAGAACCGATGCAGACTCACCCAAAAGGCTCGGCTGCGCTGGCAGGGTCACGGCGCACACCGTACATGCATTTTCATGTGTTTCTGTCAATTTCAGTGTTATTGGGCCCAAACTAGTCGCTTTTCATCAGAACCGATGCAGACTCACCCTAAAGCCTCGGCTGCGCTGGCAGGGTCACGGCGCACACCGTTACATGCATTTTCATGTTTTTCTGTCAATTTCAGTGTTATTGGGCCTAAACTAGTCGCTTTTCATCAGAACTGATGCAGACTCACCCAAAATTCTCGGCTGCGCTGGCAGGGTCACGGCGCACACCGTACATGCATTTTCATGTGTTTCTTTCAATTTCAGTGTTATTGGGCCCAAACTAGTCGCTTTTCATCAGAACCGATGCAGACTCACCCTAAAGCCTCGGCTGCACTGGCAGGGTCACGGCGCACACCGTACATGCATTTTCATGTGTTTCTGTCAATTTCAGTGTTATTGGGCCTAAACTAGTGGCTTTTCATCAGAACCGATGCAGACTCACCCAAAAGGCTCGGCTGCGCTGGCAGGGTCACGGCGCACACCGTACATGCATTTTCATGTGTTTCTGTCAATTTCAGTGTTATTGGGCCCAAACTAATGGCTTTTCATCAGAACCGATGCAGACTCACCCAAAAGGCTCAGCTGCGCTGGCAGGGTTAGGGCGCACACCGTACATGCATTTTCATGTGTTTCTGTCAATTTCAGTGTTATTGGGCCCAAACTAGTCGCTTTTCATCAGAACCGATGCAGACTCACCGTAAAGCCTCGGCTGCGCTGGCAGGGTCACGGCGCACACCGTTACATGCATTTTCATGTTTTTCTGTCAATTTCAGTGTTATTGGGCCCAAACTAGTGGCTTTTCATCAGAACCGATGCAGACTCACCCAAAAGGCTCGGCTGCGCTGGCAGGGTCACGGCGCACACCGTACATGCATTTTCATGTGTTTCTGTCAATTTCAGTGTTATTGGGCCTAAACTAGTCGCTTTTCATCAGAACCGATGCAGACTCACCCAAAAGGCTCGGCTGCGCTGGCAGGGTCACGGCGCACACCGTACATGCATTTTCATGTGTTTCTGTCAATTTCAGTGTTATTGGGCCCAAACTAGTCGCTTTTCATCAGAACCGATGCAGACTCACCCTAAAGCCTCGGCTGCGCTGGCAGGGTCACGGCGCACACCGTTACATGCATTTTCATGTTTTTCTGTCAATTTCAGTGTTATTGGGCCTAAACTAGTCGCTTTTCATCAGAACTGATGCAGACTCACCCAAAATTCTCGGCTGCGCTGGCAGGGTCACGGCGCACACCGTACATGCATTTTCATGTGTTTCTTTCAATTTCAGTGTTATTGGGCCCAAACTAGTCGCTTTTCATCAGAACCGATGCAGACTCACCCTAAAGCCTCGGCTGCACTGGCAGGGTCACGGCGCACACCGTACATGCATTTTCATGTGTTTCTGTCAATTTCAGTGTTATTGGGCCTAAACTAGTGGCTTTTCATCAGAACCGATGCAGACTCACCCAAAAGGCTCGGCTGCGCTGGCAGGGTCACGGCGCACACCGTACATGCATTTTCATGTGTTTCTGTCAATTTCAGTGTTATTGGGCCCAAACTAATGGCTTTTCATCAGAACCGATGCAGACTCACCCAAAAGGCTCAGCTGCGCTGGCAGGGTTAGGGCGCACACCGTACATGCATTTTCATGTGTTTCTGTCAATTTCAGTGTTATTGGGCCCAAACTAGTCGCTTTTCATCAGAACCGATGCAGACTCACCGTAAAGCCTCGGCTGCGCTGGCAGGGTCACGGCGCACACCGTTACATGCATTTTCATGTTTTTCTGTCAATTTCAGTGTTATTGGGCCCAAACTAGTGGCTTTTCATCAGAACCGATGCAGACTCACCCAAAAGGCTCGGCTGCGCTGGCAGGGTCAGGGCGCACACCGTACATGCATTTTCATGTGTTTCTGTCAATTTCAGTGTTATTGGGCCCAAACTAGTGGCTTTTCATCAGAACCGATGCAGACTCACCCAAAGGGCTGGGCTGCGCTGGCAGGGTCACGGCGCACACCGTACATGCATTTTCATGTGTTTCTGTCAATTTCAGTGTTATTGGGCCCAAACTAGTCGCTTTTCATCAGAACCGATGCAGACTCACCCTAAAGCCTCGGCTGCGCTGGCAGGGTCACGGCGCACACCGTACATGCATTTTCATGTGTTTCTGTCAATTTCAGTGTTGTTGGGCCTAAACTAGTGGCTTTTCATCAGAACCGATGCAGACTCACCCAAAAGGCTCGGCTGCGCTGGCAGGGTCACGGCGCACACCGTACATGCATTTTCATGTGTTTCTGTCAATTTCAGTGTTATTGGGCCTAAACTAGTCGCTTTTCATCAGAACCGATGCAGACTCACCCAAAAGGCTCGGCTGCGCTGGCAGGGTCAGGGCGCACACCGTACATGCATTTTCATGTGTTTCTGTCAATTTGAGTGTT
Organism: Thunnus thynnus; assembly: GCF_963924715.1. NCBI lineage: Eukaryota > Metazoa > Chordata > Actinopteri > Scombriformes > Scombridae > Thunnus > Thunnus thynnus. The sequence goes on along the minus strand of NW_027095884.1, from coordinate 77,486 downwards.
ATTGGGCCCAAACTAGTCGCTTTTCATCAGAACCGATGCAGACTCACCCTAAACCCTCGGCTGCGCTGGCAGGGTCACGGCGCACACCGTTACATGCATTTTCATGTTTTTCTGTCAATTTCAATGTTATTGGGCCCAATCCAGTCGCTTTTCATCAGAACCGATGCAGACTCACCCAAAAGGCTCGGCTGCGCTGGCAGGGTCACGGCGCACACCGTTACATGCATTTTCATGTGTTTCTGTCAATTTCAGTGTTATTGGGCCTAAACTAGTCGCTTTTCATCAGAACTGATGCAGACTCACCCAAAAGGCTCGGCTGCGCTGGCAGGGTCACGGCGCACACCGTACATGCATTTTCATGTGTTTCTGTCAATTTCAGTGTTATTGGGCCTAAACTAGTCGCTTTTCATCAGAACCGATGCAGACTCACCCAAAAGGCTCGGCTGCGCTGGCAGGGTCAGGGCGCACACCGTACATGCATTTTCATGTGTTTCTGTCAATTTCAGTGTTATTGGGCCCAAACTAGTGGCTTTTCATCAGAACCGATGCAGACTCACCCTAAAGCCTCGGCTGCGCTGGCAGGGTCACGGCGCACACCGTTACATGCATTTTCATGTTTTTCTGTCAATTTCAGTGTTATTGGGCCCAAACTAGTGGCTTTTCATCAGAACCGATGCAGACTCACCCAAAAGGCTCGGCTGCGCTGGCAGGGTCACGGCGCACACCGTACATGCATTTTCATGTGTTTCTGTCAATTTCAGTGTTATTGGGCTAGTCCCAATAGACTAGACGCTTTTCATCAGAACCGATGCAGACTCAACCAAAAGGCTCGACTACACTGGCACAGAGCCGCGTTTTGCCCAATAACACTGAAATTGACAGAAACACATGAAAATGCATGTACGGTGTGCGCTGTGACCCTGCCAGTGCAGCCGAGGCTTTAGGGTGAGTCTGCATCGGTTCTGATGAAAAGCGACTAGTTTGGGCCCAATAACACTGAAATTGACAGAAACACATGAAAATGCATGTACGGTGTGCGCCGTGACCCTGCCAGCGCAGCCCAGCCCTTTGGGTGAGTCTGCATCGGTTCTGATGAAAAGCCACTAGTTTGGGCCCAATAACACTGAAATTGACAGAAACACATGAAAATGCATGTACGGTGTGCGCCCTGACCCTGCCAGCGCAGCCGAGCCTTTTGGGTGAGTCTGCATCGGTTCTGATGAAAAGCGACTAGTTTAGGCCCAATAACACTGAAATTGACAGAAACACATGAAAATGCATGTACGGTGTGCGCCGTGACCCTGCCAGCGCAGCCGAGCCTTTTGGGTGAGTCTGCAACAGTTCTGATGAAAAGCGACTAGTTTAGGCCCAATAACACTGAAATTGACAGAAAAACATGAAAATGCATGTAACGGTGTGCGCCGTGACCCTGCCAGCGCAGCCGAGGCTTTAGGGTGAGTCTGCATCGGTTCTGATGAAAAGCGACTAGTTTGGGCCCAATAACACTGAAATTGACAGAAACACATGAAAATGCATGTACGGTGTGCGCCCTGACCCTGCCAGCGCAGCCGAGCCTTTTGGGTGAGTCTGCATCGGTTCTGATGAAAAGCCACTAGTTTAGGCCCAATAACACTGAAATTGACAGAAACACATGAAAATGCATGTACGGTGTGCGCCGTGACCCTGCCAGCGCAGCCGAGCCTTTTGGGTGAGTCTGCATCGGTTCTGATGAAAAGCGACTGGATTGGGCCCAATAACATTGAAATTGACAGAAAAACATGAAAATGCATGTAACGGTGTGCGCCGTGACCCTGCCAGCGCAGCCGAGGCTTTAGGGTGAGTCTGCATCGGTTCTGATGAAAAGCGACTAGTTTGGGCCCAATAACACTGAAATTGACAGAAACACATGAAAATGCATGTACGGTGTGCGCCCTGACCCTGCCAGCGCAGCCGAGCCTTTTGGGTGAGTCTGCATCGGTTCTGATGAAAAGCGACTAGTTTATGCCCAATAACACTGAAATTGACAGAAACACATGAAAATGCATGTACGGTGTGCGCCGTGACCCTGCCAGCGCAGCCGAGCCTTTTGGGTGAGTCTGCATCGGTTCTGATGAAAAGCCACTAGTTTGGGCCCAATAACACTGAAATTGACAGAAAAACATGAAAATGCATGTAACGGTGTGCGCCGTGACCCTGCCAGCGCAGCCGAGGCTTTAGGGTGAGTCTGCATCGGTTCTGATGAAAAGCGACTAGTTTGGGCCCAATAACACTGAAATTGACAGAAACACATGAAAATGCATGTACGGTGTGCGCCCTAACCCTGCCAGCGCAGCAGAGCCTTTTGGGTGAGTCTGCATCGGTTCTGATGAAAAGCCATTAGTTTGGGCCCAATAACACTGAAATTGACAGAAACACATGAAAATGCATGTACGGTGTGCGCCGTGACCCTGCCAGCGCAGCCGAGCCTTTTGGGTGAGTCTGCATCGGTTCTGATGAAAAGCGACTAGTTTAGGCCCAATAACACTGAAATTGACAGAAACACATGAAAATGCATGTACGGTGTGCGCCGTGACCCTGCCAGTGCAGCCGAGGCTTTAGGGTGAGTCTGCATCGGTTCTGATGAAAAGCGACTAGTTTGGGCCCAATAACACTGAAATTGACAGAAACACATGAAAATGCATGTACGGTGTGCGCCGTGACCCTGCCAGTGCAGCCGAGGCTTTAGGGTGAGTCTGCATCGGTTCTGATGAAAAGCGACTAGTTTGGGCCCAATAACACTGAAATTGACAGAAACACATGAAAATGCATGTACGGTGTGCGCCGTGACCCTGCCAGCGCAGCCCAGCCCTTTGGGTGAGTCTGCATCGGTTCTGATGAAAAGCCACTTGTTTGGGCCCAATAACACTGAAATTGACAGAAACACATGAAAATGCATGTACGGTGTGCGCCCTGACCCTGCCAGCGCAGCCGAGCCTTTTGGGTGAGTCTGCATCGGTTCTGATGAAAAGCGACTAGTTTAGGCCCAATAACACTGAAATTGACAGAAACACATGAAAATGCATGTACGGTGTGCGCCGTGACCCTGCCAGCGCAGCCGAGCCTTTTGGGTGAGTCTGCATCAGTTCTGATGAAAAGCGACTAGTTTAGGCCCAATAACACTGAAATTGACAGAAAAACATGAAAATGCATGTAACGGTGTGCGCCGTGACCCTGCCAGCGCAGCCGAGGCTTTAGGGTGAGTCTGCATCGGTTCTGATGAAAAGCGACTAGTTTGGGCCCAATAACACTGAAATTGAAAGAAACACATGAAAATGCATGTACGGTGTGCGCCCTGACCCTGCCAGCGCAGCCGAGCCTTTTGGGTGAGTCTGCATCGGTTCTGATGAAAAGCCACTAGTTTAGGCCCAATAACACTGAAATTGACAGAAACACATGAAAATGCATGTACGGTGTGCGCCGTGACCCTGCCAGCGCAGCCGAGCCTTTTGGGTGAGTCTGCATCGGTTCTGATGAAAAGCGACTAGTTTGGGCCCAATAACACTGAAATTGACAGAAACACATGAAAATGCATGTACGGTGTGCGCCGTGACCCTGCCAGCGCAGCCGAGCCTTTTGGGTGAGTCTGCATCGGTTCTGATGAAAAGCCACTAGTTTAGGCCCAATAACACTGAAATTGACAGAAACACATGAAAATGCATGTACGGTGTGCGCCGTGACCCTGCCAGCGCAGCCGAGCCTTTTGGGTGAGTCTGCATCGGTTCTGATGAAAAGCGACTAGTTTGGGCCCAATAACACTGAAATTGACAGAAACACATGAAAATGCATGTACGGTGTGCGCCCTAACCCTGCCAGCGCAGCTGAGCCTTTTGGGTGAGTCTGCATCGGTTCTGATGAAAAGCCATTAGTTTGGGCCCAATAACACTGAAATTGACAGAAACACATGAAAATGCATGTACGGTGTGCGCCCTGACCCTGCCAGCGCAGCCGAGCCTTTTGGGTGAGTCTGCATCGGTTCTGATGACAAGCGACTAGTTTAGGCCCAATAACACTGAAATTGACAGAAACACATGAAAATGCATGTACGGTGTGCGCCGTGACCCTGCCAGCGCAGCCGAGCCTTTTGGGTGAGTCTGCATCAGTTCTGATGAAAAGCGACTAGTTTAGGCCCAATAACACTGAAATTGACAGAAAAACATGAAAATGCATGTAACGGTGTGCGCCGTGACCCTGCCAGCGCAGCCGAGGCTTTAGGGTGAGTCTGCATCGGTTCTGATGAAAAGCGACTAGTTTGGGCCCAATAACACTGAAATTGACAGAAACACATGAAAATGCATGTACGGTGTGCGCCGTGACCCTGCCAGCGCAGCCGAGCCTTTTGGGTGAGTCTGCATCGGTTCTGATGAAAAGCGACTAGTTTAGGCCCAATAACACTGAAATTGACAGAAACACATGAAAATGCATGTACGGTGTGCGCCGTGACCCTGCCAGCGCAGCCGAGCCTTTTGGGTGAGTCTGCATCGGTTCTGATGAAAAGCGACTAGTTTGGGCCCAATAACACTGAAATTGACAGAAACACATGAAAATGCATGTACGGTGTGCGCCGTGACCCTGCCAGCGCAGCCGAGCCTTTTGGGTGAGTCTGCATCGGTTCTGATGAAAAGCGACTGGTTTAGGCCCAATAACACTGAAATTGACAGAAACACATGAAAATGCATGTACGGTGTGCGCCGTGACCCTGCCAGCGCAGCCGAGCCTTTTGGGTGAGTCTGCATCGGTTCTGATGAAAAGCGTCTAGTTTAGGCCCAATAACACTGAAATTGACAGAAACACATGAAAATGCATGTACGGTGTGCGCCGTGACCCTGCCAGCGCAGCCGAGCCTTTTGGGTGAGTCTGCATCGGTTCTGATGAAAAGCGACTAATTTAGGCCCAATAACACTGAAATTGACAGAAACACATGAAAATGCATGTACGGTGTGCGCCGTGACCCTGCCAGCGCAGCCGAGCCTTTTGGGTGAGTCTGCATCAGTTCTGATGAAAAGCGACTAGTTTAGGCCCAATAACACTGAAATTGACAGAAAAACATGAAAATGCATGTAACGGTGTGCGCCGTGACCCTGCCAGCGCAGCCGAGGCTTTAGGGTGAGTCTGCATCGGTTCTGATGAAAAGCGACTGGATTGGGCCCAATAACATTGAAATTGACAGAAAAACATGAAAATGCATGTACGGTGTGCGCCCTGACCCTGCCAGCGCAGCCGAGCCTTTTGGGTGAGTCTGCATCGGTTCTGATGAAAAGCGACTAGTTTATGCCCAATAACACTGAAATTGACAGAAACACATGAAAATGCATGTACGGTGTGCGCCGTGACCCTGCCAGCGCAGCCAAGCCTTTTGGGTGAGTCTGCATCGGTTCTGATGAAAAGCCACTAGTTTGGGCCCAATAACACTGAAATTGACAGAAAAACATGAAAATGCATGTAACGGTGTGCGCCGTGACCCTGCCAGCGCAGCCGAGGCTTTAGGGTGAGTCTGCATCGGTTCTGATGAAAAGCGACTAGTTTGGGCCCAATAACACTGAAATTGACAGAAACACATGAAAATGCATGTACGGTGTGCGCCCTAACCCTGCCAGCGCAGCCCAGCCCTTTGGGTGAGTCTGCATCGGTTCTGATGAAAAGCCACTAGTTTGGGCCCAATAACACTGAAAATGACAGAAACACATGAAAATGCATGTACGGTGTGCGCCCTGACCCTGCCAGCGCAGCCGAGCCTTTTGGGTGAGTCTGCATCGGTTCTGATGAAAAGCCACTAGTTTGGGCCCAATAACACTGAAATTGACAGAAAAACATGAAAATGCATGTAACGGTGTGCGCCGTGACCCTGCCAGCGCAGCCGAGGCTTTAGGGTGAGTCTGCATCGGTTCTGATGAAAAGCGACTGGTTTGGGCCCAGTAACACTGAAATTGACAGAAACACATGAAAATGCATGTACGGTGTGCGCCCTAACCCTGCCAGCGCAGCCCAGCCCTTTGGGTGAGTCTGCATCGGTTCTGATGAAAAGCCACTAGTTTGGGCCCAATAACACTGAAAATGACAGAAACACATGAAAATGCATGTACGGTGTGCGCCCTGACCCTGCCAGCGCAGCCGAGCCTTTTGGGTGAGTCTGCATCGGTTCTGATGAAAAGCGACTAGTTTATGCCCAATAACACTGAAATTGACAGAAACACATGAAAATGCATGTACGGTGTGCGCCGTGACCCTGCCAGAGCAGCCGAGGCTTTAGGGTAAGTCTGCATCGGTTCTGATGAAAAGCCACTAGTTTGGGCCCAATAACACTGAAATTGACAGAAAAACATGAAAATGCATGTACGGTGTGCGCCGTGACTCTGCCAGTGCAGCCGAGCGTTTTGGGTGAGTCTGCATCGGTTCTGATGAAAAGCCACTAGTTTGGGCCCAATAACACTTAAATTGACAGAAACACATGAAAATGCAGGTACGGTGTGCGCCGTGACTCTGCCAGTGCAGCCGAGCGTTTTGGGTGAGTCTGCATCGGTTCTGATGAAAAGCCACTAGTTTGGGCCCAATAACACTGAAATTGACAGAAACACATGAAAATGCATGTACGGTGTGCGCCTTGACTCTGCCAGTGCAGCCGAGCGTTTTGGGTGAGTCTGCATCGGTTCTGATGAAAAGCCACTAGTTTGGGCCCAATAACACTGAAATTGACAGAAACACATGAAAATGCAGGTAGGGTGTGCGCCGTGACTCTGCCAGTGCAGCCGAGCGTTTTGGGTGAGTCTGCATCGGTTCTGATGAAAAGCCACTAGTTTGGGCCCAATAACACTGAAATTGACAGAAACACATGAAAATGCAGGTACGGTGTGCGCCGTGACTCTGCCAGTGCAGCCGAGCGTTTTGGGTGAGTCTGCATCGGTTCTGATGAAAAGCCACTAGTTTGGGCCCAATAACACTGAAATTGACAGAAACACATGAAAATGCAGGTACGGTGTGCGCCGTGACTCTGCCAGTGCAGCCGAGCGTTTTGGGTGAGTCTGCATCGGTTCTGATGAAAAGCCACTAGTTTGGGCCCAATAACACTGAAATTGACAGAAACACATGAAAATGCAGGTAGGGTGAGCGCCGTGACTCTGCCAGTGCAGCCGAGCGTTTGGGGTGAGTCTGCATCGGTTCTGATGAAAAGCCACTAGTTTGGGCCCAATAACACTGAAATTGACAGAAACACATGAAAATGCAGGTACGGTGTGCGCCGTGACTCTGCCAGTGCAGCCGAGCGTTTTGGGTGAGTCTGCATCGGTTCTGATGAAAAGCCACTAGTTTGGGCCCAATAACACTGAAATTGACAGAAACACATGAAAATGCAGGTACGGTGTGCGCCGTGACTCTGCCAGTGCAGCCGAGCGTTTTGGGTGAGTCTGCATCGGTTCTGATGAAAAGCCACTAGTTTGGGCCCAATAACACTGAAATTGACAGAAACACATGAAAATGCAGGTAGGGTGAGCGCCGTGACTCTGCCAGTGCAGCCGAGCGTTTGGGGTGAGTCTGCATCGGTTCTGATGAAAAGCCACTAGTTTGGGCCCAATAACACTGAAATTGACAGAAACACATGAAAATGCAGGTACGGTGTGCGCCGTGACTCTGCCAGTGCAGCCGAGCGTTTTGGGTGAGTCTGCATCGGTTCTGATGAAATGCCACTAGTTTGGGCCCAATAACACTGAAATTGACAGAAACACATGAAAATGCAGGTACGGTGTGCGCCGTGACTCTGCCAGTGCAGCCGAGCGTTTTGGGTGAGTCTGCATCGGTTCTGATGAAAAGCCACTAGTTTGGGCCCAATAACACTGAAATTGACAGAAACACATGAAAATGCAGGTACGGTGTGCGCCGTGACTCTGCCAGTGCAGCCGAGCGTTTTGGGTGAGTCTGCATCGGTTCTGATGAAAAGCCACTAGTTTGGGCCCAATAACACTGAAATTGACAGAAACACATGAAAATGCAGGTACGGTGTGCGCCGTGACTCTGCCAGTGCAGCCGAGCGTTTTGGGTGAGTCTGCATCGGTTCTGATGAAAAGCCACTAGTTTGGGCCCAATAACACTGAAATTGACAGAAACACATGAAAATGCATGTACGGTGTGCGCCTTGACTCTGCCAGTGCAGCCGAGCGTTTTGGGTGAGTCTGCATCGGTTCTGATGAAAAGCCACTAGTTTGGGCCCAATAACACTGAAATTGACAGAAACACATGAAAATGCAGGTACGGTGTGCGCCGTGACTCTGCCAGTGCAGCCGAGCGTTTTGGGTGAGTCTCCATCGGTTCTGATGAAAAGCCACTAGTTTGGGCCCAATAACACTGAAATTGACAGAAACACATGAAAATGCAGGTACGGTGTGCGCCGTGACTCTGCCAGTGCAGCCGAGCGTTTTGGGTGAGTCTGCATCGGTTCTGATGAAAAGCCACTAGTTTGGGCCCAATAACACTGAAATTGACAGAAACACATGAAAATGCAGGTAGGGTGTGCGCCGTGACTCTGCCAGTGCAGCCGAGCGTTTTGGGTGAGTCTGCATCGGTTCTGATGAAAAGCCACTAGTTTGGGCCCAATAACACTGAAATTGACAGAAACACATGAAAATGCAGGTACGGTGTGCGCCGTGACTCTGCCAGTGCAGCCGAGCGTTTTGGGTGAGTCTGCATCGGTTCTGATGAAAAGCCACTAGTTTGGGCCCAATAACACTGAAATTGACAGAAACACATGAAAATGCAGGTACGGTGTGCGCCGTGACTCTGCCAGTGCAGCCGAGCGTTTTGGGTGAGTCTGCATCGGTTCTGATGAAAAGCCACTAGTTTGGGCCCAATAACACTGAAATTGACAGAAACACATGAAAATGCAGGTACGGTGTGCGCCGTGACTCTGCCAGTGCAGCCGAGCGTTTTGGGTGAGTCTGCATCGGTTCTGATGAAAAGCCACTAGTTTGGGCCCAATAACACTGAAATTGACAGAAACACATGAAAATGCATGTACGGTGTGCGCCTTGACTCTGCCAGTGCAGCCGAGCGTTTTGGGTGAGTCTGCATCGGTTCTGATGAAAAGCCACTAGTTTGGGCCCAATAACACTGAAATTGACAGAAACACATGAAAATGCAGGTACGGTGTGCGCCGTGACTCTGCCAGTGCAGCCGAGCGTTTTGGGTGAGTCTGCATCGGTTCTGATGAAAAGCCACTAGTTTGGGCCCAATAACACTGAAATTGACAGAAACACATGAAAATGCAGGTACGGTGTGCGCCGTGACTCTGCCAGTGCAGCCGAGCGTTTTGGGTGAGTCTGCATCGGTTCTGATGAAAAGCCACTAGTTTGGGCCCAATAACACTGAAATTGACAGAAACACATGAAAATGCATGTACGGTGTGCGCCCTAACCCTGCAAGCGCAGCCGAGCGTTTTGGGTGAGTCTGCATCAGTTCTGATGAAAAGCCATTAGTTTGGGCCCAATAACACTGAAATTGACAGAAACACATGAAAATGCAGGTACGGTGTGCGCCCTGACCCTGCCAGCGCAGCCGAGCCTTTTGGGTGAGTCTGCATCGGTTCTGATGAAAAGCGACTAGTTTAGGCCCAATAACACTGAAATTGACAGAAACACATGAAAATGCATGTACGGTGTGCGCCGTGACCCTGCCAGCGCAGCCGAGCCTTTTGGGTGAGTCTGCATCGGTTCTGATGAAAAGCGACTGGATTGGGCCCAATAACATTGAAATTGACAGAAAAACATGAAAATGCATGTAACGGTGTGCGCCGTGACCCTGCCAGCGCAGCCGAGGCTTTAGGGTGAGTCTGCATCGGTTCTGATGAAAAGCGACTAGTTTGGGCCCAATAACACTGAAATTGACAGAAACACATGAAAATGCATGTACGGTGTGCGCCCTGACCCTGCCAGCGCAGCCGAGCCTTTTGGGTGAGTCTGCATCGGTTCTGATGAAAAGCGACTAGTTTAGGCCCAATAACACTGAAATTGACAGAAACACATGAAAATGCATGTACGGTGTGCGCCGTGACCCTGCCAGCGCAGCCGAGCCTTTTGGGTGAGTCTGCATCGGTTCTGATGAAAAGCCACTAGTTTAGGCCCAATAACACTGAAATTGACAGAAACACATGAAAATGCATGTACGGTGTGCGCCGTGACCCTGCCAGCGCAGCCCAGCCCTTTGGGTGAGTCTGCATCGGTTCTGATGAAAAGCCACTAGTTTGGGCCCAATAACACTGAAATTGACAGAAACACATGAAAATGCATGTACGGTGTACGCCCTAACCCTGCCAGCGCAGCTGAGCCTTTTGGGTGAGTCTGCATCGGTTCTGATGAAAAGCCACTAGTTTGGGCCCAATAACACTGAAATTGACGGAAACACATGAAAATGCATGTACGGTGTGCGCCGTGACCCTGCCAGCGCAGCCGAGCCTTTTGGGTGAGTCTGCATCGGTTCTGATGAAAAGCGACTAGTTTAGGCCCAATAACACTGAAATTGACAGAAACACATGAAAATGCATGTACGGTGTGCGCCGTGACCCTGCCAGCGCAGCCGAGCCTTTTGGGTGAGTCTGCATCGGTTCTGATGAAAAGCGACTGGATTGGGCCCAATAACATTGAAATTGACAGAAAAACATGAAAATGCATGTAACGGTGTGCGCCGTGACCCTGCCAGCGCAGCCGAGGCTTTAGGGTGAGTCTGCATCGGTTCTGATGAAAAGCGACTAGTTTGGGCCCAATAACACTGAAATTGACAGAAAAACATGAAAATGCATGTAACGGTGTGCGCCGTGACCCTGCCAGCGCAGCCGAGCCTTTTGGGTGAGTCTGCATCGGTTCTGATGAAAAGCCACTAGTTTGGGCCCAATAACACTGAAATTGACAGAAAAACATGAAAATGCATGTAACGGTGTGCGCCGTGACCCTGCCAGCGCAGCCGAGGCTTTTGGGTGAGTCTGCATCGGTTCTGATGAAAAGCGACTAGTTTGGGCCCAATAACACTGAAATTGACAGAAACACATGAAAATGCATGTACGGTGTGCGCCCTAACCCTGCCAGCGCAGCTGAGCCTTTTGGGTGAGTCTGCATCGGTTCTGATGAAAAGCCATTAGTTTGGGCCCAATAACACTGAAATTGACAGAAACACATGAAAATGCATGTACGGTGTGCGCCGTGACCCTGCCAGCGCAGCCGAGCCTTTTGGTTGAGTCTGCATCAGTTCTGATGAAAAGCGACTAGTTTAGGCCCAATAACACTGAAATTGACAGAAAAACATGAAAATGCATGTAACGGTGTGCGCCGTGACCCTGCCAGCGCAGCCGGGGCTTTAGGGTGAGTCTGCATCGGTTCTGATGAAAAGCGACTAGTTTGGGCCCAATAACACTGAAATTGACAGAAACACATGAAAATGCATGTACGGTGTGCGCCGTGACCCTGCCAGCGCAGCCGAGCCTTTTGGGTGAGTCTGCATCGGTTCTGATGAAAAGCGACTAGTTTAGGCCCAATAACACTGAACTTGACAGAAACACATGAAAATGCATGTACGGTGTGCGCCGTGACCCTGCCAGCGCAGCCGAGCCTTTTGGGTGAGTCTGCATCGGTTCTGATGAAAAGCGACTAGTTTGGGCCCAATAACACTGAAATTGACAGAAACACATGAAAATGCATGTACGGTGTGCGCCGTGACCCTGCCAGCGCAGCCGAGCCTTTTGGGTGAGTCTGCATCGGTTCTGATGAAAAGCCACTAGTTTAGGCCCAATAACACTGAAATTGACAGAAACACATGAAAATGCATGTACGGTGTGCGCCGTGACCCTGCCAGCGCAGCCGAGCCTTTTGGGTGAGTCTGCATCGGTTCTGATGAAAAGCGACTGGATTGGGCCCAATAACATTGAAATTAACAGAAAAACATGAAAATGCATGTAACGGTGTGCGCCGTGACCCTGCCAGCGCAGCCGAGCCTTTTGGGTGAGTCTGCATCGGTTCTGATGAAAAGCCACTAGTTTGGGCCCAATAACACTGAAATTGACAGAAAAACATGAAAATGCATGTAACGGTGTGCGCCGTGACCCTGCCAGCGCAGCCGAGGCTTTAGGGTGAGTCTGCATCGGTTCTGATGAAAAGCGACTAGTTTGGGCCCAATAACACTGAAATTGACAGAAACACATGAAAATGCATGTACGGTGTGCGCCCTGACCCTGCCAGCGCAGCCGAGCCTTTTGGGTGAGTCTGCATCGGTTCTGATGAAAAGCGACTAGTTTAGGCCCAATAACACTTAAATTGACAGAAAAACATGAAAATGCATGTAACGGAGTGCGCCGTGACCCTGCCAGCGCAGCCGAGGCTTTAGGGTGAGTCTGCATCGGTTCTGATGAAAAGCGACTAGTTTGGGCCCAATAACACTGAAATTGACAGAAACACATGAAAATGCATGTAAGGTGTGCGCCCTGACCCTGCCAGCGCAGCCGAGCCTTTTGGGTGAGTCTGCATCGGTTCTGATGAAAAGCCACTAGTTTAGGCCCAATAACACTGAAATTGACAGAAACACATGAAAATGCATGTACGGTGTGCGCCGTGACCCTGCCAGCGCAGCCGAGCCTTTTGGGTGAGTCTGCATCGGTTCTGATGAAAAGCCACTAGTTTGGGCCCAATAACACTGAAATTGACAGAAACACATGAAAATGCATGTACGGTGTGCGCCGTGACCCTGCCAGTGCAGCCGAGCCTTTTGGGTGAGTCTGCATCGGTTCTGATGAAAAGCGACTAGTTTGGGCCCAATAACACTGAAATTGACAGAAACACATGAAAATGCATGTACGGTGTGCGCCGTGACCCTGCCAGCGCAGCCGAGCCTTTTGGGTGAGTCTGCATCGGTTCTGATGAAAAGCCACTAGTTTAGGCCCAATAACACTGAAATTGACAGAAACACATGAAAATGCATGTACGGTGTGCGCCGTGACCCTGCCAGCGCAGCCGAGCCTTTTGGGTGAGTCTGCATCGGTTCTGATGAAAAGCGACTGGATTGGGCCCAATAACATTGAAATTAACAGAAAAACATGAAAATGCATGTAACGGTGTGCGCCGTGACCCTGCCAGCGCAGCCGAGCCTTTTGGGTGAGTCTGCATCGGTTCTGATGAAAAGCCACTAGTTTGGGCCCAATAACACTGAAATTGACAGAAAAACATGAAAATGCATGTAACGGTGTGCGCCGTGACCCTGCCAGCGCAGCCGAGCCTTTTGGGTGAGTCTGCATCGGTTCTGATGAAAAGCCACTAGTTTGGGCCCAATAACACTGAAATTGACAGAAAAACATGAAAATGCATGTAACGGTGTGCGCCGTGACCCTGCCAGCGCAGCCGAGGCTTTAGGGTGAGTCTGCATCGGTTCTGATGAAAAGCGACTAGTTTGGGCCCAATAACACTGAAATTGACAGAAACACATGAAAATGCATGTACGGTGTGCGCCCTGACCCTGCCAGCGCAGCCGAGCCTTTTGGGTGAGTCTGCATCGGTTCTGATGAAAAGCGACTAGTTTAGGCCCAATAACACTTAAATTGACAGAAAAACATGAAAATGCATGTAACGGAGTGCGCCGTGACCCTGCCAGCGCAGCCGAGGCTTTAGGGTGAGTCTGCATCGGTTCTGATGAAAAGCGACTAGTTTGGGCCCAATAACACTGAAATTGACAGAAACACATGAAAATGCATGTACGGTGTGCGCCCTGACCCTGCCAGCGCAGCCGAGCCTTTTGGGTGAGTCTGCATCGGTTCTGATGAAAAGCCACTAGTTTAGGCCCAATAACACTGAAATTGACAGAAACACATGAAAATGCATGTACGGTGTGCGCCGTGACCCTGCCAGCGCAGCCGAGCCTTTTGGGTGAGTCTGCATCGGTTCTGATGAAAAGCCACTAGTTTGGGCCCAATAACACTGAAATTGACAGAAACACATGAAAATGCATGTACGGTGTGCGCCGTGACCCTGCCAGCGCAGCCGAGCCTTTTGGGTGAGTCTGCATCGGTTCTGATGAAAAGCCACTAGTTTGGGCCCAATAACACTGAAATTGACAGAAACACATGAAAATGCATGTACGGTGTGCGCCGTGACCCTGCCAGCGCAGCCGAGCCTTTTGGGTGAGTCTGCATCGGTTCTGATGAAAAGCCACTAGTTTAGGCCCAATAACACTGAAATTGACAGAAACACATGAAAATGCATGTACGGTGTGCGCCGTGACCCTGCCAGCGCAGCCGAGCCTTTTGGGTGAGTCTGCATCGGTTCTGATGAAAAGCGACTGGATTGGGCCCAATAACATTGAAATTAACAGAAAAACATGAAAATGCATGTAACGGTGTGCGCCGTGACCCTGCCAGCGCAGCCGAGCCTTTTGGGTGAGTCTGCATCGGTTCTGATGAAAAGCCACTAGTTTGGGCCCAATAACACTGAAATTGACAGAAAAACATGAAAATGCATGTAACGGTGTGCGCCGTGACCCTGCCAGCGCAGCCGAGGCTTTAGGGTGAGTCTGCATCGGTTCTGATGAAAAGCGACTAGTTTGGGCCCAATAACACTGAAATTGACAGAAACACATGAAAATGCATGTACGGTGTGCGCCCTAACCCTGCCAGCGCAGCTGAGCCTTTTGGGTGAGTCTGCATCGGTTCTGATGAAAAGCCACTAGTTTGGGCCCAATAACACTGAAATTGACGGAAACGCATGAAAATGCATGTACGGTGTGCGCCGTGACCCTGCCAGCGCAGCCGAGCCTTTTGGGTGAGTCTGCATCGGTTCTGATGAAAAGCGACTAGTTTAGGCCCAATAACACTGAAATTGACAGAAACACATGAAAATGCATGTACGGTGTGCGCCGTGACCCTGCCAGCGCAGCCGAGCCTTTTGGGTGAGTCTGCATCGGTTCTGATGAAAAGCGACTGGATTGGGCTCAATAACATTGAAATTGACAGAAAAACATGAAAATGCATGTAACGGTGTGCGCCGTGACCCTGCCAGCGCAGCCGAGGCTTTAGGGTGAGTCTGCATCGGTTCTGATGAAAAGCGACTAGTTTGGGCCCAATAACACTGAAATTGACAGAAACACATGAAAATGCATGTACGGTGTGCGCCCTGACCCTGCCAGCGCAGCCGAGGCTTTAGGGTGAGTCTGCATCGGTTCTGATGAAAAGCGACTAGTTTGGGCCCAATAACACTGAAATTGACAGAAACACATGAAAATGCATGTACGGTGTGCGCCCTGACCCTGCCAGCGCAGCCGAGCCTTTTGGGTGAGTCTGCATCGGTTCTGATGAAAAGCCACTAGTTTAGGCCCAATAACACTGAAATTGACAGAAACACATGAAAATGCATGTACGGTGTGCGCCGTGACCCTGCCAGCGCAGCTGAGCCTTTTGGGTGAGTCTGCATCAGTTCTGATGAAAAGCGACTAGTTTAGGCCCAATAACACTGAAATTGACAGAAAAACATGAAAATGCATGTAACGGTGTGCGCCGTGACCCTGCCAGCGCAGCCGAGGCTTTAGGGTGAGTCTGCATCGGTTCTGATGAAAAGCGACTAGTTTGGGCCCAATAACACTGAAATTGACAGAAACACATGAAAATGCATGTACGGTGTGCGCCCTGACCCTGCCAGCGCAGCCGAGCCTTTTGGGTGAGTCTGCATCGGTTCTGATGAAAAGCCACTAGTTTAGGCCCAATAACACTGAAATTGACAGAAACACATGAAAATGCATGTACGGTGTGCGCCGTGACCCTGCCAGCGCAGCCGAGCCTTTTGGGTGAGTCTGCATCGGTTCTGATGAAAAGCCACTAGTTTGGGCCCAATAACACTGAAATTGACAGAAAAACATGAAAATGCATGTAACGGTGTGCGCCGTGACCCTGCCAGCGCAGCCGAGGCTTTTGGGTGAGTCTGCATCGGTTCTGATGAAAAGCGACTAGTTTAGGCCCAATAACACTGAAATTGACAGAAACACATGAAAATGCATGTACGGTGTGCGCCCTAACCCTGCCAGCGCAGCTGAGCCTTTTGGGTGAGTCTGCATCGGTTCTGATGAAAAGCCATTAGTTTGGGCCCAATAACACTGAAATTGACAGAAACACATGAAAATGCATGTACGGTGTGCGCCCTGACCCTGCCAGCGCAGCCGAGCCTTTTGGGTGAGTCTGCATCGGTTCTGATGAAAAGCGACTAGTTTAGGCCCAATAACACTGAAATTGACAGAAACACATGAAAATGCATGTACGGTGTGCGCCGTGACCCTGCCAGCGCAGCCGAGCCTTTTGGGTGAGTCTGCATCGGTTCTGATGAAAAGCGACTGGATTGGGCCCAATAACATTGAAATTAACAGAAAAACATGAAAATGCATGTAACGGTGTGCGCCGTGACCCTGCCAGCGCAGCCGAGCCTTTTGGGTGAGTCTGCATCGGTTCTGATGAAAAGCCACTAGTTTGGGCCCAATAACACTGAAATTGACAGAAAAACATGAAAATGCATGTAACGGTGTGCGCCGTGACCCTGCCAGCGCAGCCGAGGCTTTAGGGTGAGTCTGCATTGGTTCTGATGAAAAGCGAATAGTTTGGGCCCAATAACACTGAAATTGACAGAAACACATGAAAATGCATGTACTGTGTGCGCCCTAACCCTGCCAGCGCAGCTGAGCCTTTTGGGTGAGTCTGCATCGGTTCTGATGAAAAGCCACTAGTTTGGGCCCAATAACACTGAAATTGACGGAAACACATGAAAATGCATGTACGGTGTGCGCCGTGACCCTGCCAGCGCAGCCGAGCCTTTTGGGTGAGTCTGCATCGGTTCTGATGAAAAGCGACTAGTTTAGGCCCAATAACACTGAAATTGACAGAAACACATGAAAATGCATGTACGGTGTGCGCCGTGACCCTGCCAGCGCAGCCGAGCCTTTTGGGTGAGTCTGCATCGGTTCTGATGAAAAGCGACTGGATTGGGCCCAATAACATTGAAATTGACAGAAAAACATGAAAATGCATGTAACGGTGTGCGCCGTGACCCTGCCAGCGCAGCCGAGGCTTTAGGGTGAGTCTGCATCGGTTCTGATGAAAAGCGACTAGTTTGGGCCCAATAACACTGAAATTGACAGAAACACATGAAAATGCATGTACGGTGTGCGCCCTGACCCTGCCAGCGCAGCCGAGCCTTTTGGGTGAGTCTGCATCGGTTCTGATGAAAAGCGACTAGTTTGGGCCGAATAACACTGAAATTGACAGAAACACATGAAAATGCATGTACGGTGTGCGCCGTGACCCTGCCAGCGCAGCCGAGCCTTTTGGGTGAGTCTGCATCGGTTCTGATGAAAAGCCACTAGTTTGAGCCCAATAACACTGAAATTGACAGAAAAACATGAAAATGCATGTAACGGTGTGCGCCGTGACCCTGCCAGCGCAGCCGAGGCTTTAGGGTGAGTCTGCATCGGTTCTGATGAAAAGCGACTAGTTTGGGCCCAATAACACTGAAATTGACAGAAACACATGAAAATGCATGTACGGTGTGCGCCCTAACCCTGCCAGCACAGCTGAGCCTTTTGTGTGAGTCTGCATCGGTTCTGATCAAAAGCCATTAGTTTGGGCCCAATAACACTGAAATTGACAGAAACACATGAAAATGCATGTACGGTGTGCGCCGTGACCCTGCCAGCGCAGCCGAGCCTTTTGGGTGAGTCTGCATCGGTTCTGATGAAAAGCCACTAGTTTGGGCCCAATAACACTGAAATTGACGGAAACACATGAAAATGCATGTACGGTGTGCGCCGTGACCCTGCCAGCGCAGCCGAGACTTTTGGGTGAGTCTGCATCGGTTCTGATGAAAAGCGACTAGTTTAGGCCCAATAACACTGAAATTGACAGAAACACATGAAAATGCATGTACGGTGTGCGCCGTGACCCTGCCAGCGCAGCCGAGCCTTTTGGGTGAGTCTGCATCGGTTCTGATGAAAAGCAACTAGATTAGGCCCAATAACACTGAAATTAACAGAAACACATGAAAATGCATGTACGGTGTGCGCCGTGACCCTGCCAGCGCAGCCGAGGCTTTAGGGTGAGTCTGCATCGGTTCTGATGAAAAGCCACTAGTTTGGGCCCAATAACACTGAAATTGACAGAAACACATGAAAATGCATGTACGGTGTGCGCCGTGACCCTGCCAGCGCAGCCGAGCCTTTTGGGTGAGTCTGCATCGGTTCTGATGAAAAGCCACTAGTTTAGGCCCAATAACACTGAAATTGACAGAAACACATGAAAATGCATGTACGGTGTGCGCCGTGACCCTGCCAGCGCAGCCGAGCCTTTTGGGTGAGTCTGCATCGGTTCTGATGAAAAGCGACTGGATTGGGCCCAATAACATTGAAATTAACAGAAAAACATGAAAATGCATGTAACGGTGTGCGCCGTGACCCTGCCAGCGCAGCCGAGCCTTTTGGGTGAGTCTGCATCGGTTCTGATGAAAAGCCACTAGTTTGGGCCCAATAACACTGAAATTGACAGAAAAACATGAAAATGCATGTAACGGTGTGCGCCGTGACCCTGCCAGCGCAGCCGAGGCTTTAGGGTGAGTCTGCATCGGTTCTGATGAAAAGCGACTAGTTTGGGCCCAATAACACTGAAATTGACAGAAACACATGAAAATGCATGTACGGTGTGCGCCCTAACCCTTCCAGCGCAGCTGAGCCTTTTGGGTGAGTCTGCATCGGTTCTGATGAAAAGCCACTAGTTTGGGCCCAATAACACTGAAATTGACGGAAACACATGAAAATGCATGTACGGTGTGCGCCGTGACCCTGCCAGCGCAGCCGAGCCTTTTGGGTGAGTCTGCATCGGTTCTGATGAAAAGCGACTGGATTGGGCCCAATAACACTGAAATTGACAGAAACACATGAAAATGCATGTAACGGTGTGCGCCGTGACCCTGCCAGCGCAGCCGAGGCTTTAGGGTGAGTCTGCATCGGTTCTGATGAAAAGCGACTAGTTTGGGCCCAATAACACTGAAATTGACAGAAACACATGAAAATGCATGTACGGTGTGCGCCCTGACCCTGCCAGCGCAGCCGAGCCTTTTGGGTGAGTCTGCATCGGTTCTGATGAAAAGCGACTAGTTTGGGCCCAATAACACTGAAATTGACAGAAACACATGAAAATGCATGTACGGTGTGCGCCGTGACCCTGCCAGCGCAGCCGAGCCTTTTGGGTGAGTCTGCATCGGTTCTGATGAAAAGCCACTAGTTTGGGCCCAATAACACTGAAATTGACAGAAAAACATGAAAATGCATGTAGCGGTGTGCGCCGTGACCCTGCCAGCGCAGCCGAGGCTTTAGGGTGAGTCTGCATCGGTTCTGATGAAAAGCGACTAGTTTGGGCCCAATAACACTGAAATTGACAGAAACACATGAAAATGCATGTACGGTGTGCGCCCTAACCCTGCCAGCGCAGCTGAGCCTTTTGTGTGAGTCTGCATCGGTTCTGATCAAAAGCCATTAGTTTGGGCCCAATAACACTGAAATTGACAGAAACACATGAAAATGCATGTACGGTGTGCGCCGTGACCCTGCCAGCGCAGCCGAGCCTTTTGGGTGAGTCTGCATCGGTTCTGATGAAAAGCCACTAGTTTGGGCCCAATAACACTGAAATTGACGGAAACACATGAAAATGCATGTACGGTGTGCGCCGTGACCCTGCCAGCGCAGCCGAGACTTTTGGGTGAGTCTGCATCGGTTCTGATGAAAAGCGACTAGTTTAGGCCCAATAACACTGAAATTGACAGAAACACATGAAAATGCATGTACGGTGTGCGCCGTGACCCTGCCAGCGCAGCCGAGCCTTTTGGGTGAGTCTGCATCGGTTCTGATGAAAAGCAACTAGATTAGGCCCAATAACACTGAAATTGACAGAAACACATGAAAATGCATGTACGGTGTGCGCCGTGACCCTGCCAGCGCAGCCGAGGCTTTAGGGTGAGTCTGCATCGGTTCTGATGAAAAGCCACTAGTTTGGGCCCAATAACACTGAAATTGACAGAAACACATGAAAATGCATGTACGGTGTGCGCCCTGACCCTGCCAGCGCAGCCGAGCCTTTTGGGTGAGTCTGCATCGGTTCTGATGAAAAGCGACTAGTTTAGGCCCAATAACACTGAAATTGACAGAAACACATGAAAATGCATGTACGGTGTGCGCCGTGACCCTGCCAGCGCAGCCGAGCCTTTTGGGTGAGTCTGCATCGGTTCTGATGAAAAGCCACTAGTTTGGGCCCAATAACACTGAAATTGACGGAAAAACATGAAAATGCATGTAACGGTGTGCGCCGTGACCCTGCCAGCGCAGCCGAGGCTTTAGGGTGAGTCTGCATCGGTTCTGATGAAAAGCGACTAGTTTGGGCCCAATAACACTGAAATTGACAGAAACACATGAAAATGCATGTACGGTGTGCGCCCTAACCCTGCCAGCGCAGCTGAGCCTTTTGGGTGAGTCTGCATCGGTTCTGATGAAAAGCCACTAATTTGGGCCCAATAACACTGAAATTGACGGAAACACATGAAAATGCATGTACGGTGTGCGCCGTGACCCTGCCAGCGCAGCCGAGCCTTTTGGGTGAGTCTGCATCGGTTCTGATGAAAAGCGACTGGATTGGGCCCAATAACACTGAAATTGACAGAAACACATGAAAATGCATGTACTGTGTGCGCCGTGACCCTGCCAGCGCAGCCGAGCCTTTTGGGTGAGTCTGCATCGGTTCTGATGAAAAGCGACTAGTTTGGGCCCAATAACACTGAAATTGACAGAAACACATGAAAATGCATGTACGGTGTGCGCCCTGACCCTGCCAGCGCAGCCGAGCCTTTTGGGTGAGTCTGCATCGGTTCTGATGAAAAGCGACTAGTTTAGGCCCAATAACACTGAAATTGACAGAAACACATGAAAATGCATGTACGGTGTGCGCCGTGACCCTGCCAGCGCAGCCGAGCCTTTTGGGTGAGTCTGCATCGGTTCTGATGAAAAGCGACTAGTTTAGGCCCAATAACACTGAAATTGACAGAAAAACATGAAAATGCATGTAACGGTGTGCGCCGTGACCCTGCCAGCGCAGCCGAGGCTTTAGGGTGAGTCTGCATCGGTTCTGATGAAAAGCGACTAGTTTGGGCCCAATAACACTGAAATTGACAGAAACACATGAAAATGCATGGTACGGTGTGCGCCGTGACCCTGCCAGCGCAGCCGAGCCTTTTGGGTGAGTCTGCATCGGTTCTGATGAAAAGCGACTGGATTGGGCCCAATAACATTGAAATTGACAGAAAAACATGAAAATGCATGTAACGGTGTGCGCCGTGACCCTGCCAGCGCAGCCGAGGCTTTAGGGTGAGTCTGCATCGGTTCTGATGAAAAGCCACTAGTTTGGGCCCAATAACACTGAAATTGACAGAAACACATGAAAATGCATGTACGGTGTGCGCCCTGACCCTGCCAGCGCAGCTGAGCCTTTTGGGTGAGTCTGCATCGGTTCTGATGAAAAGCCACTAGTTTGGGCCCAATAACACTGAAATTGACGGAAACACATGAAAATGCATGTACGGTGTGCGCCGTGACCCTGCCAGCGCAGCCGAGCCTTTTGGGTGAGTCTGCATCGGTTCTGATGAAAAGCGACTAGTTTAGGCCCAATAACACTGAAATTGACAGAAACACTTGAAAATGCATGTACGGTGTGCGCCGTGACCCTGCCAGCGCAGCCGAGCCTTTTGGGTGAGTCTGCATCGGTTCTGATGAAAAGCTACTGGATTGGGCCCAATAACATTGAAATTGACAGAAAAAAAAGAAAATGCATGTAACGGTGTGCGCCGTGACCCTGCCAGCGCAGCCGAGGCTTTAGGGTGAGTCTGCATCGGTTCTGATGAAAAGCGACTAGTTTGGGCCCAATAACACTGAAATTGACAGAAACACATGAAAATGCATGTACGGTGTGCGCCCTGACCCTGCCAGCGCAGCCGAGCCTTTTGGGTGAGTCTGCATCGGTTCTGATGAAAAGCGACTAGTTTGGGCCCAATAACACTGAAATTGACAGAAACACATGAAAATGCATGTACGGTGTGCGCCGTGACCCTGCCAGCGCAGCCGAGCCTTTTGGGTGAGTCTGCATCGGTTCTGATGAAAAGCCACTAGTTTGGGCCCAATAACACTGAAATTGACAGAAAAACATGAAAATGCATGTAACGGTGTGCGCCGTGACCCTGCCAGCGCAGCCGAGGCTTTAGGGTGAGTCTGCATCGGTTCTGATGAAAAGCCACTAGTTTGGGCCCAATAACACTGAAATTGACAGAAAAACATGAAAATGCATGTAACGGTGTGCGCCGTGACCCTGCCAGCGCAGCCGAGCCTTTTGGGTGAGTCTGCATCGGTTCTGATGAAAAGCGACTAGTTTGGGCCCAATAACACTGAAATTGACAGAAACACATGAAAATGCATGTACGGTGTGCGCCCTGACCCTGCCAGCGCAGCCGAGCCTTTTGGGTGAGTCTGCATCGGTTCTGATGAAAAGCCATTAGTTTAGGCCCAATAACACTGAAATTGACAGAAACACATGAAAATGCATGTACGGTGTGCGCCGTGACCCTGCCAGCGCAGCCGAGCCTTTTGGGTGAGTCTGCATCGGTTCTGATGGAAAGCGACTAGTTTAGGCCCAATAACACTGAAATTGACAGAAAAACATGAAAATGCATGTAACGGTGTGCGCCGTGACCCTGCCAGCGCAGCCGAGGCTTTAGGGTGAGTCTGCATCGGTTCTGATGAAAAGCCACTAGTTTGGGCCCAATAACACTGAAATTGACAGAAACACATGAAAATGCATGTACGGTGTGTGCCCTGACCCTGCCAGCGCAGCCGAGCCTTTTGGGTGAGTCTGCATCGGTTCTGATGAAAAGCCACTAGTTTAGGCCCAATAACACTGAAATTGACAGAAACACATGAAAATGCATGTACGGTGTGCGCCGTGACCCTGCCAGCGCAGCCGAGCCTTTTGGGTGAGTCTGCATCGGTTCTGATGAAAAGCCACTAGTTTGGGCCCAATAACACTGAAATTGACAGAAAAACATGAAAATGCATGTAACGGTGTGCGCCGTGACCCTGCCAGCGCAGCCAAGGCTTTAGGGTGAGTCTGCATCGGTTCTGATGAAAAGCCACTAGTTTGGGCCCAATAACACTGAAATTGACAGAAACACATGAAAATGCATGTACGGTGTGCGCCCTAACCCTGCAAGCGCAGCTGAGCCTTTTGGGTGAGTCTGCATCGGTTCTGATGAAAAGCCATTAGTTTGGGCCCAATAACACTGAAATTGACAGAAACACATGAAAATGCATGTACGGTGTGCGCCGTGACCCTGCCAGCGCAGCCGAGCCTTTTGGGTGAGTCTGCATCGGTTCTGATGAAAAGCCACTAGTTTAGGCCCAATAACACTGAAATTGACAGAAACACATGAAAATGCATGTACGGTGTGCGCCGTGACCCTGCCAGTGCAGCCGAGGCTTTAGGGTGAGTCTGCATCGGTTCTGATGAAAAGCGACTAGTTTGGGCCCAATAACACTGAAATTGACAGAAACACATGAAAATGCATGTACGGTGTGCGCCGTGACCCTGCCAGCGCAGCCGAGCCCTTTGGGTGAGTCTGCATCGGTTCTGATGAAAAGCCACTAGTTTGGGCCCAATAACACTGAAATTGACAGAAACACATGAAAATGCATGTACGGTGTGCGCCCTGACCCTGCCAGCGCAGCCGAGCCTTTTGGGTGAGTCTGCATCGGTTCTGATGAAAAGCGACTAGTTTAGGCCCAATAACACTGAAATTGACAGAAACACATGAAAATGCATGTACGGTGTGCGCCGTGACCCTGCCAGCGCAGCCGAGCCTTTTGGGTGAGTCTGCATCAGTTCTGATGAAAAGCGACTAGTTTAGGCCCAATAACACTGAAATTGACAGAAAAACATGAAAATGCATGTAACGGTGTGCGCCGTGACCCTGCCAGCGCAGCCGAGGCTTTAGGGTGAGTCTGCATCGGTTCTGATGAAAAGCGACTAGTTTGGGCCCAATAACACTTAAATTGACAGAAACACATGAAAATGCATGTACGGTGTGCGCCGTGACCCTGCCAGCGCAGCCGAGCCTTTTGGGTGAGTCTGCATCGGTTCTGATGAAAAGCGACTAGTTTAGGCCCAATAACACTGAAATTGACAGAAACACATGAAAATGCATGTACGGTGTGCGCCGTGACCCTGCCAGCGCAGCCGAGCCTTTTGGGTGAGTCTGCATCGGGTCTGATGAAAAGCGACTAGTTTGGGCCCAATAACACTGAAATTGACAGAAACACATGAAAATGCATGTACGGTGTGCGCCGTGACCCTGCCAGCGCAGCCGAGCCTTTTGGGTGAGTCTGCATCGGTTCTGATGAAAAGCGACTAGTTTTGGCCCAATAACACTGAAATTGACAGAAACACATGAAAATGCATGTACGGTGTGCGCCGTGACCCTGCCAGCGCAGCCGAGCCTTTTGGGTGAGTCTGCATCGGTTCTGATGAAAAGCGACTGGATTGGGCCCAATAACATTGAAATTGACAGAAACACATGAAAATGCATGTAACGGTGTGCGCCGTGACCCTGCCAGCGCAGCCGAGGCTTTAGGGTGAGTCTGCATCGGTTCTGATGAAAAGCGACTAGTTTAGGCCCAATAACACTGAAATTGACAGAAACACATGAAAATGCATGTACAGTGTGCGCCGTGACCCTGCCAGCGCAGCCGAGCCTTTTGGGTGAGTCTGCATCAGTTCTGATGAAAAGCGACTAGTTTAGGCCCAATAACACTGAAATTGACAGAAAAACATGAAAATGCATGTAACGGTGTGCGCCGTGACCCTGCCAGCGCAGCCGAGGCTTTAGGGTGAGTCTGCATCGGTTCTGATGAAAAGCGACTAGTTTGGGCCCAATAACACTGAAATTGACAGAAACACATGAAAATGCATGTACGGTGTGCGCCGTGACCCTGCCAGCGCAGCCGAGCCTTTTGTGTGAGTCTGCATCGGTTCTGATCAAAAGCCATTAGTTTGGGCCCAATAACACTGAAATTGACAGAAACACATGAAAATGCATGTACGGTGTGCGCCGTGACCCTGCCAGCGCAGCCGAGCCTTTTGGGTGAGTCTGCATCGGTTCTGATGAAAAGCCACTAGTTTGGGCCCAATAACACTGAAATTGACAGAAACACATGAAAATGCATGTACGGTGTGCGCCGTGACCCTGCCAGCGCAGCCGAGACTTTTGGGTGAGTCTGCATCGGTTCTGATGAAATGCGACTAGTTTAGGCCCAATAACACTGAAATTGACAGAAACACATGAAAATGCATGTACGGTGTGCGCCGTGACCCTGCCAGCGCAGCCGAGCCTTTTGGGTGAGTCTGCATCGGTTCTGATGAAAAGCGACTAGTTTAGGCCCAATAACACTGAAATTGACAGAAACACATGAAAATGCATGTACGGTGTGCGCCGTGACCCTGCCAGCGCAGCCGAGGCTTTAGGGTGAGTCTGCATCGGTTCTGATGAAAAGCGACTAGTTTGGGCCCAATAACACTGAAATTGACAGAAACACATGAAAATGCATGTACGGTGTGCGCCCTGACCCTGCCAGCGCAGCCGAGCCTTTGGGGTGAGTCTGCATCGGTTCTGATGAAAAGCGACTAGTTTAGGCCCAATAACACTGAAATTGACAGAAACACATGAAAATGCATGTACGGTGTGCGCCGTGACCCTGCCAGCGCAGCCGAGCCTTTTAGGTGAGTCTGTATCGGTTCTGATGAAAAGCCACTAGTTTGGGCCCAATAACACTGAAATTGACAGAAACACATGAAAATGCATGTAACGGTGTGCGCCGTGACCCTGCCAGCGCAGCCGAGCCTTTTGGGTGAGTCTGCATCGGTTCTGATGAAAAGCGACTAGTTTGGGCCCAATAACACTGAAATTGACAGAAACACATGAAAATGCATGTACGGTGTGCGCCCTGACCCTGCCAGCGCAGCCGAGCCTTTTGGGTGAGTCTGCATCGGTTCTGATGAAAAGCGACTAGTTTAGGCCCAATAACACTGAAATTGACAGAAACACATGAAAATGCATGTACGGTGTGCGCCGTGACCCTGCCAGCGCAGCCGAGCCTTTTGGGTGAGTCTGCATCGGTTCTGATGAAAAGCCATTAGTTTGGGCCCAATAACACTGAAATTGACAGAAAAACATGAAAATGCATGTAACGGTGCGCGCCGTGACCCTGCCAGCGCAGCCGAGGCTTTAGGGTGAGTCTGCATCGGTTCTGATGAAAAGCGACTAGTTTGGGCCCAATAACACTGAAATTGACAGAAACACATGAAAATGCATGTACGGTGTGCGCCGTGACCCTGCCAGCGCAGCCGAGCCTTTTGGGTGAGTCTGCATCGGTTCTGATGAAAAGCGACTAGTTTAGGCCCAATAACACTGAAATTGACAGAAACACATGAAAATGCATGTACGGTGTGCGCCGTGACCCTGCCAGCGCAGCCGAGCCTTTTAGGTGAGTCTGTATCGGTTCTGATGAAAAGCCACTAGTTTGGGCCCAATAACACTGAAATTGACAGAAACACATGAAAATGCATGTAACGGTGTGCGCCGTGACCCTGCCAGCGCAGCCGAGCCTTTTGGGTGAGTCTGCATCGGTTCTGATGAAAAGCGACTAGTTTGGGCCCAATAACACTGAAATTGACAGAAACACATGAAAATGCATGTATGGTGTGCGCCCTGACCCTGCCAGCGCAGCCGAGCCTTTTGGGTGAGTCTGCATCGGTTCTGATGAAAAGCGACTAGTTTAGGCCCAATAACACTGAAATTGACAGAAACACATGAAAATGCATGTACGGTGTGCGCCGTGACCCTGCCAGCGCAGCCGAGCCTTTTGGGTGAGTCTGCATCGGTTCTGATGAAAAGCCATTAGTTTGGGCCCAATAACACTGAAATTGACAGAAAAACATGAAAATGCATGTAACGGTGCGCGCCGTGACCCTGCCAGCGCAGCCGAGGCTTTAGGGTGAGTCTGCATCGGTTCTGATGAAAAGCGACTAGTTTGGGCCCAATAACACTGAAATTGACAGAAACACATGAAAATGCATGTACGGTGTGCGCCGTGACCCTGCCAGCGCAGCCGAGCCTTTTGGGTGAGTCTGCATCGGTTCTGATGAAAAGCGACTAGTTTAGGCCCAATAACACTGAAATTGACAGAAACACATGAAAATGCATGTACGGTGTGCGCCGTGACCCTGCCAGCGCAGCCGAGCCTTTTGGGTGAGTCTGCATCGGTTCTGATGAAAAGCGACTAGTTTGGGCCCAATAACACTGAAATTGACAGAAACACATGAAAATGCATGTACGGTGTGCGCCGTGACCCTGCCAGCGCAGCCGAGCCTTTTGGGTGAGTCTGCATCGGTTCTGATGAAAAGCCACTAGTTTGGGCCCAATAACACTGAAATTGACAGAAACACATGAAAATGCATGTACGGTGTGCGCCGTGACCCTGCCAGCGCAGCCGAGACTTTTGGGTGAGTCTGCATCGGTTCTGATGAAATGCGACTAGTTTAGGCCCAATAACACTGAAATTGACAGAAACACATGAAAATGCATGTACGGTGTGCGCCGTGACCCTGCCAGCGCAGCCGAGCCTTTTGGGTGAGTCTGCATCGGTTCTGATGAAAAGCGACTAGTTTAGGCCCAATAACACTGAAATTGACAGAAACACATGAAAATGCATGTACGGTGTGCGCCGTGACCCTGCCAGCGCAGCCGAGGCTTTAGGGTGAGTCTGCATCGGTTCTGATGAAAAGCGACTAGTTTGGGCCCAATAACACTGAAATTGACAGAAACACATGAAAATGCATGTACGGTGTGCGCCCTGACCCTGCCAGCGCAGCCGAGCCTTTGGGGTGAGTCTGCATCGGTTCTGATGAAAAGCGACTAGTTTAGGCCCAATAACACTGAAATTGACAGAAACACATGAAAATGCATGTACGGTGTGCGCCGTGACCCTGCCAGCGCAGCCGAGCCTTTTAGGTGAGTCTGTATCGGTTCTGATGAAAAGCCACTAGTTTGGGCCCAATAACACTGAAATTGACAGAAACACATGAAAATGCATGTAACGGTGTGCGCCGTGACCCTGCCAGCGCAGCCGAGCCTTTTGGGTGAGTCTGCATCGGTTCTGATGAAAAGCGACTAGTTTGGGCCCAATAACACTGAAATTGACAGAAACACATGAAAATGCATGTATGGTGTGCGCCCTGACCCTGCCAGCGCAGCCGAGCCTTTTGGGTGAGTCTGCATCGGTTCTGATGAAAAGCGACTAGTTTAGGCCCAATAACACTGAAATTGACAGAAACACATGAAAATGCATGTACGGTGTGCGCCGTGACCCTGCCAGCGCAGCCGAGCCTTTTGGGTGAGTCTGCATCGGTTCTGATGAAAAGCCATTAGTTTGGGCCCAATAACACTGAAATTGACAGAAAAACATGAAAATGCATGTAACGGTGCGCGCCGTGACCCTGCCAGCGCAGCCGAGGCTTTAGGGTGAGTCTGCATCGGTTCTGATGAAAAGCGACTAGTTTGGGCCCAATAACACTGAAATTGACAGAAACACATGAAAATGCATGTACGGTGTGCGCCGTGACCCTGCCAGCGCAGCCGAGCCTTTTGGGTGAGTCTGCATCGGTTCTGATGAAAAGCGACTAGTTTAGGCCCAATAACACTGAAATTGACAGAAACACATGAAAATGCATGTACGGTGTGCGCCGTGACCCTGCCAGCGCAGCCGAGCCTTTTGGGTGAGTCTGCATCGGTTCTGATGAAAAGCGACTAGTTTGGGCCCAATAACACTGAAATTGACAGAAACACATGAAAATGCATGTACGGTGTGCGCCGTGACCCTGCCAGCGCAGCCGAGCCTTTTGGGTGAGTCTGCATCGGTTCTGATGAAAAGCCACTAGTTTGGGCCCAATAACACTGAAATTGACAGAAAAACATGAAAATGCATGTAACGGTATGCGCCGTGACCCTGCCAGCGCAGCCGAGGCTTTAGGGTGAGTCTGCATCGGTTCTGATGAAAAGCGACTAGTTTGGGCCCAATAACACTGAAATTGACAGAAACACATGAAAATGCATGTACGGTGTGCGCCCTAACCCTGCCAGCGCAGCCGAGCCTTTTGTGTGAGTCTGCATCGGTTCTGATCAAAAGCCATTAGTTTGGGCCCAATAACACTGAAATTGACAGAAACACATGAAAATGCATGTACGGTGTGCGCCGTGACCCTGCCAGCGCAGCCGAGCCTTTTGGGTGAGTCTGCATCGGTTCTGATGAAAAGCCACTAGTTTGGGCCCAATAACACTGAAATTGACGGAAACACATGAAAATGCATGTACGGTGTGCGCCGTGACCCTGCCAGCGCAGCCGAGACTTTTGGGTGAGTCTGCATCGGTTCTGATGAAATGCGACTAGTTTAGGCCCAATAACACTGAAATTGACAGAAACACATGAAAATGCATGTACCGTGTGCGCCGTGACCCTGCCAGCGCAGCCGAGCCTTTTGGGTGAGTCTGCATCGGTTCTGATGAAAAGCGACTAGTTTAGGCCCAATAACACTGAAATTGACAGAAACACATGAAAATGCATGTACGGTGTGCGCCGTGACCCTGCCAGCGCAGCCGAGGCTTTAGGGTGAGTCTGCATCGGTTCTGATGAAAAGCGACTAGTTTGGGCCCAATAACACTGAAATTGACAGAAACACATGAAAATGCATGTACGGTGTGCGCCCTGACCCTGCCAGCGCAGCCGAGCCTTTGGGGTGAGTCTGCATCGGTTCTGATGAAAAGCGACTAGTTTAGGCCCAATAACACTGAAATTGACAGAAACACATGAAAATGCATGTACGGTGTGCGCCGTGACCCTGCCAGCGCAGCCGAGCCTTTTAGGTGAGTCTGTATCGGTTCTGATGAAAAGCCACTAGTTTGGGCCCAATAACACTGAAATTGACGGAAAAACATGAAAATGCATGTAACGGTGTGCGCCGTGACCCTGCCAGCGCAGCCGAGGCTTTAGGGTGAGACTGCATCGGTTCTGATGAAAAGCGACTAGTTTGGGCCCAATAACACTGAAATTGACAGAAACACATGAAAATGCATGTACGGTGTGCGCCCTAACCCTTCCAGCGCAGCTGAGCCTTTTGGGTGAGTCTGCATCGGTTCTGATGAAAAGCCACTAGTTTGGGCCCAATAACACTGAAATTGACGGAAACACATGAAAATGCATGTACGGTGTGCGCCGTGACCCTGCCAGCACAGCCAAGGCTTTAGGGTGAGTCTGCATCGGTTCTGATGAAAAG
Source organism: Thunnus thynnus (assembly GCF_963924715.1). Classification (NCBI taxonomy): domain Eukaryota; kingdom Metazoa; phylum Chordata; class Actinopteri; order Scombriformes; family Scombridae; genus Thunnus; species Thunnus thynnus. The sequence continues at coordinate 46,996 of NW_027095884.1, read as the reverse complement.
CGACTAGTTTGGGCCCAATAACACTGAAATTGACAGAAACACATGAAAATGCATATACGGTGTGCGCCCTAACCCTGCCAGCGCAGCTGAGCCTTTTGGGTGAGTCTGCATCGGTTCTGATGAAAAGCGACTAGTTTGGGCCCAATAACACTGAAATTGACAGAAACACATGAAAATGCATGTACGGTGTGCGCCGTGACCCTGCCAGCGCAGCCGAGCCTTTTGGGTGAGTCTGCATCGGTTCTGATGAAAAGCGACTAGTTTAGGCCCAATAACACTGAAATTGACAGAAACACATGAAAATGCATGTACGGTGTGCGCCGTGACCCTGCCAGCGCAGCCGAGCCTTTTGGGTGAGTCTGCATCGGTTCTGATGAAAAGCGACTAGTTTGGGCCCAATAACACTGAAATTGACAGAAACACATGAAAATGCATGTACGGTGTGCGCCGTGACCCTGCCAGCGCAGCCGAGCCTTTTGGGTGAGTCTGCATCGGTTCTGATGAAAAGCCACTAGTTTGGGCCCAATAACACTGAAATTGACAGAAAAACATGAAAATGCATGTAACGGTATGCGCCGTGACCCTGCCAGCGCAGCCGAGGCTTTAGGGTGAGTCTGCATCGGTTCTGATGAAAAGCGACTAGTTTGGGCCCAATAACACTGAAATTGACAGAAACACATGAAAATGCATGTACGGTGTGCGCCCTAACCCTGCCAGCGCAGCCGAGCCTTTTGTGTGAGTCTGCATCGGTTCTGATCAAAAGCCATTAGTTTGGGCCCAATAACACTGAAATTGACAGAAACACATGAAAATGCATGTACGGTGTGCGCCGTGACCCTGCCAGCGCAGCCGAGCCTTTTGGGTGAGTCTGCATCGGTTCTGATGAAAAGCCACTAGTTTGGGCCCAATAACACTGAAATTGACGGAAACACATGAAAATGCATGTACGGTGTGCGCCGTGACCCTGCCAGCGCAGCCGAGACTTTTGGGTGAGTCTGCATCGGTTCTGATGAAATGCGACTAGTTTAGGCCCAATAACACTGAAATTGACAGAAACACATGAAAATGCATGTACCGTGTGCGCCGTGACCCTGCCAGCGCAGCCGAGCCTTTTGGGTGAGTCTGCATCGGTTCTGATGAAAAGCGACTAGTTTAGGCCCAATAACACTGAAATTGACAGAAACACATGAAAATGCATGTACGGTGTGCGCCGTGACCCTGCCAGCGCAGCCGAGGCTTTAGGGTGAGTCTGCATCGGTTCTGATGAAAAGCGACTAGTTTGGGCCCAATAACACTGAAATTGACAGAAACACATGAAAATGCATGTACGGTGTGCGCCCTGACCCTGCCAGCGCAGCCGAGCCTTTGGGGTGAGTCTGCATCGGTTCTGATGAAAAGCGACTAGTTTAGGCCCAATAACACTGAAATTGACAGAAACACATGAAAATGCATGTACGGTGTGCGCCGTGACCCTGCCAGCGCAGCCGAGCCTTTTAGGTGAGTCTGTATCGGTTCTGATGAAAAGCCACTAGTTTGGGCCCAATAACACTGAAATTGACGGAAAAACATGAAAATGCATGTAACGGTGTGCGCCGTGACCCTGCCAGCGCAGCCGAGGCTTTAGGGTGAGACTGCATCGGTTCTGATGAAAAGCGACTAGTTTGGGCCCAATAACACTGAAATTGACAGAAACACATGAAAATGCATGTACGGTGTGCGCCCTAACCCTTCCAGCGCAGCTGAGCCTTTTGGGTGAGTCTGCATCGGTTCTGATGAAAAGCCACTAGTTTGGGCCCAATAACACTGAAATTGACGGAAACACATGAAAATGCATGTACGGTGTGCGCCGTGACCCTGCCAGCACAGCCAAGGCTTTAGGGTGAGTCTGCATCGGTTCTGATGAAAAGCGACTAGTTTGGGCCCAATAACACTGAAATTGACAGAAACACATGAAAATGCATATACGGTGTGCGCCCTAACCCTGCCAGCGCAGCTGAGCCTTTTGGGTGAGTCTGCATCGGTTCTGATGAAAAGCCATTAGTTTGGGCCCAATAACACTGAAATTGACAGAAACACATGAAAATGCATGTACGGTGTGCGCCGTGACCCTGCCAGCGCAGCCGAGCCTTTTGGGTGAGTCTGCATCGGTTCTGATGAAAAGCGACTAGTTTAGGCCCAATAACACTGAAATTGACAGAAAAACATGAAAATGCATGTAACGGTGTGCGCCGTGACCCTGCCAGCGCAGCCGAGACTTTAGGGTGAGTCTGCATCGGTTCTGATGAAAAGCGACTAGTTTGGGCCCAATAACACTGAAATTGACAGAAACACATGAAAATGCATGTACGGTGTGCGCCCTGACCCTGCCAGCGCAGCCGAGCCTTTTGGGTGAGTCTGCATCGGTTCTGATGAAAAGCCACTAGTTTAGGCCCAATAACACTGAAATTGACAGAAACACATGAAAATGCATGTACGGTGTGCGCCGTGACCCTGCCAGCGCAGCCGAGCCTTTTGGGTGAGTCTGCATCAGTTCTGATGAAAAGCGACTAGTTTAGGCCCAATAACACTGAAATTGACAGAAACACATGAAAATGCATGTAACGGTGTGCGCCGTGACCCTGCCAGCGCAGCCGAGGCTTTAGGGTGAGTCTGCATCGGTTCTGATGAAAAGCGACTAGTTTGGGCCCAATAAAACTGAAATTGACAGAAACACATGAAAATGCATGTACGGTGTGCGCCCTGACCCTGCCAGCGCAGCCGAGCCTTTTGGGTGAGTCTGCATCGGTTCTGATGAAAAGCAACTAGTTTGGGCCCAATAACACTGAAATTGACAGAAACACATGAAAATGCATGTACGGTGTGCGCCCTGACCCTGCCAGCGCAGCCGAGCCTTTTGGGTGAGTCTGCATCGGTTCTAATGAAAAGCCACTAGTTCAGGCCCAATAACACTGAAATTGACAGAAACACATGAAAATGCATGTACGGTGTGCGCCGTGACCCTGCCAGCGCAGCCGAGGCTTTAGGGTGAGTCTGCATCGGTTCTGATGAAAAGCGACTAGTTTGGGCCCAATAAAACTGAAATTGACAGAAACACATGAAAATGCATGTACGGTGTGCGCCCTGACCCTGCCAGCGCAGCCGAGCCTTTTGGGTGAGTCTGCATCGGTTCTGATGAAAAGCAACTAGTTTGGGCCCAATAACACTGAAATTGACAGAAACACATGAAAATGCATGTACGGTGTGCGCCCTGACCCTGCCAGCGCAGCCGAGCCTTTTGGGTGAGTCTGCATCGGTTCTAATGAAAAGCCACTAGTTCAGGCCCAATAACACTGAAATTGACAGAAACACATGAAAATGCATGTACGGTGTGCGCCGTGACCCTGCCAGCGCAGCCGAGCCTTTTGGGTGAGTCTGCATCGGTTCTGATGAAAAGCGACTAGTTTAGGCCCAATAACACTGAAATTGACAGAAACACATGAAAATGCATGTACGGTGTGCGCCGTGACCCTGCCAGCGCAGCCGAGCCTTTTGGGTGAGTCTGCATCGGGTCTGATGAAAAGCGACTAGTTTGGGCCCAATAACACTGAAATTGACAGAAACACATGAAAATGCATGTACGGTGTGCGCCGTGACCCTGCCAGCGCAGCCGAGCCTTTTGGGTGAGTCTGCATCGGTTCTGATGAAAAGCGACTAGTTTAGGCCCAATAACACTGAAATTGACAGAAACACATGAAAATGCATGTACGGTGTGCGCCGTGACCCTGCCAGCGCAGCCGAGCCTTTTGGGTGAGTCTGCATTGGTTCTGATGAAAAGCGACTGGATTGGGCCCAATAACATTGAAATTGACAGAAAAACATGAAAATGCATGTAACGGTGTGCGCCGTGACCCTGCCAGCGCAGCCGAGGCTTTTGGGTGAGTCTGCATCGGGTCTGATGAAAAGCGACTAGTTTGGGCCCAATAACACTGAAATTGACAGAAACACATGAAAATGCATGTACGGTGTGCGCCGTGACCCTGCCAGCGCAGCCGAGCCTTTTGGGTGAGTCTGCATCGGTTCTGATGAAAAGCGACTAGTTTAGGCCCAATAACACTGAAATTGACAGAAACACATGAAAATGCATGTACGGTGTGCGCCGTGACCCTGCCAGCGCAGCCGAGCCTTTTGGGTGAGTCTGCATCGGTTCTGATGAAAAGCGACTGGATTGGGCCCAATAACATTGAAATTGACAGAAAAACATGAAAATGCATGTAACGGTGTGCGCCGTGACCCTGCCAGCGCAGCCGAGGCTTTAGGGTGAGTCTGCATTGGTTCTGATGAAAAGCGACTAGTTTAGGCCCAATAACACTGAAATTGACAGAAACACATGAAAATGCATGTACGGTGTGCGCCGTGACCCTGCCAGCGCAGCCGAGGCTTTAGGGTGAGTCTGCATCGGTTCTGATGAAAAGCAACTAGTTTGGGCCCAATAACACTGAAATTGACAGAAACACATGAAAATGCATGTACGGTGTGCGCCCTGACCCTGCCAGCGCAGCCGAGCCTTTTGGGTGAGTCTGCATCGGTTCTAATGAAAAGCGACTAGTTCAGGCCCAATAACACTGAAATTGACAGAAACACATGAAAATGCATGTACGGTGTGCGCCGTGACCCTGCCAGCGCAGCCGAGCCTTTTGGGTGAGTCTGCATCGGTTCTGATGAAAAGCGACTAGTTTAGGCCCAATAACACTGAAATTGACAGAAAAACATGAAAATGCATGTAACGGTGTGCGCCGTGACCCTGCCAGCGCAGCCGAGGCTTTAGGGTGAGTCTGCATCGGTTCTGATGAAAAGCGACTAGTTTGGGCCCAATAACACTGAAATTGACAGAAACACATGAAAATGCATGTACGGTGTGCGCCCTAACCCTGCCAGCGCAGCTGAGCCTTTTGGGTGAGTCTGCATCGGTTCTGATGAAAAGCCATTAGTTTGGGCCCAATAACACTGAAATTGACAGAAACACATGAAAATGCATGTACGGTGTGCGCCGTGACCCTGCCAGCGCAGCCGAGCCTTTTGGGTGAGTCTGCATCGGTTCTGATGAAAAGCCACTAGTTTGGGCCCAATAACACTGAAATTGACGGAAACACATGAAAATGCATGTACGGTGTGCGCCGTGACCCTGCCAGCGCAGCCGAGCCTTTTGGGTGAGTCTGCATCGGTTCTGATGAAAAGCGACTGGATTGTGCCCAATAACATTGAAATTGACAGAAACACATGAAAATGCATGTAACGGTGTGCGCCGTGACCCTGCCAGCGCAGCCGAGCCTTTTGGGTGAGTCTGCATCGGTTCTGATGAAAAGCGACTAGTTTGGGCACAATAACACTGAAATTGACAGAAACACATGAAAATGCATGTATGGTGTGCGCCCTGACCCTGCCAGCGCAGCCGAGCCTTTTGGGTGAGTCTGCATCGGTTCTGATGAAAAGCGACTAGTTTAGGCCCAATAACACTGAAATTGACAGAAACACATGAAAATGCATGTACGGTGTGCGCCGTGACCCTGCCAGCGCAGCCGAGCCTTTTGGGTGAGTCTGCATCGGTTCTAATGAAAAGCCACTAGTTTGGGCCCAATAACACTGAAATTGACAGAAAAACATGAAAATGCATGTAACGGTGCGCGCCGTGACCCTGCCAGCGCAGCCGAGGCTTTAGGGTGAGTCTGCATCGGTTCTGATGAAAAGCGACTAGTTTAGGCCCAATAACACTGAAATTGACAGAAACACATGAAAATGCATGTACGGTGTGCGCCGTGACCCTGCCAGCGCAGCCGAGCCTTTTGGGTGAGTCTGCATCGGTTCTGATGAAAAGCGACTAGTTTAGGCCCAATAACACTGAAATTGACAGAAACACATGAAAATGCATGTACGGTGTGCGCCGTGACCCTGCCAGCGCAGCCGAGCCTTTTGGGTGAGTCTGCATCGGTTCTGATGAAAAGCGACTGGATTGGGCCCAATAACACTGAAATTGACAGAAACACATGAAAATGCATGTACGGTGTGCGCCCTGACCCTGCCAGCGCAGCCGAGCCTTTTGGGTGAGTCTGCATCGGTTCTGATGAAAAGCGACTAGTTTAGGCCCAATAACACTGAAATTGACAGAAACACATGAAAATGCATGTACGGTGTGCGCCGTGAGCCTGCCAGCGCAGCCAAGCCTTTTGGGTGAGTCTGCATCGGTTCTGATGAAAAGCGACTAGTTTAGGCCCAATAACACTGAAATTGACAGAAAAACATGAAAATGCATGTAACGGTGTGCGCCGTGACCCTGCCAGCGCAGCCGAGGCTTTAGGGTGAGTCTGCATCGGTTCTGATGAAAAGCGACTAGTTTGGGCCCAATAACACTGAAATTGACAGAAACACATGAAAATGCATGTACGGTGTGCGCCCTGACCCTGCCAGCGCAGCAGAGCCTTTTGGGTGAGTCTGCATCGGTTCTGATGAAAAGCGACTAGTTTAGGCCCAATAACACTGAAATTGACAGAAACACATGAAAATGCATGTACGGTGTGCGCCGTGACCCTGCCAGCGCAGCCGAGCCTTTTGGGTGAGTCTGCATCGGTTCTGATGAAAAGCCACTAGTTTGGGCCCAATAACACTGAAATTGACAGAAAAACATGAAAATGCATGTAACGGTGTGCGCCGTGACCCTGCCAGCGCAGCCGAGGCTTTAGGGTGAGTCTGCATCGGTTCTGATGAAAAGCCACTAGTTTGGGCCCAATAACACTGAAATTGACAGAAACACATGAAAATGCATGTACGGTGTGCGCCCTAACCCTGCCAGCGCAGCTGAGCCTTTTGGGTGAGTCTGCATCGGTTCTGATGAAAAGCCATTAGTTTGGGCCCAATAACACTGAAATTGACAGAAACACATGAAAATGCATGTACGGTGTGCGCCGTGACCCTGCCAGCGCAGCCGAGGCTTTAGGGTGAGTCTGCATCGGTTCTGATGAAAAGCGACTAGTTTGGGCCCAATAACACTGAAATTGACAGAAACACATGAAAATGCATGTACGGTGTGCGCCCTGACCCTGGCAGCGCAGCCGAGCCTTTTGGGTGAGTCTGCATCGGTCCTGATGAAAAGCCACTAGTTTTGGCCCAATAACACTGAAATTGACAGAAACACATGAAAATGCATGTACGGTGTGCGCCGTGACCCTGCCAGCGCAGCCGAGCCATTTGGGTGAGTCTGCATCGGTTCTGATGAAAAGCGACTGGATTGGGCCCAATAACATTGAAATTGACAGAAACACATGAAAATGCATGTACGGTGTGCGCCGTGACCCTGCCAGTGCAGCCGAGCCTTTTGGGTGAGTCTGCATTGGTTCTGATGAAAAGTGACTGGATTGGGCCCAATAACACTGAAATTGACAGAAACACATGAAAATGCATGTACGGTGTGCGCCGTGACCCTGCCAGCGCAGCCGAGCCTTTTGGGTGAGTCTGCATCGGTTCTGATGAAAAGCGACTGGATTGGGCCCAATAACATTGAAATTGACAGAAAAACATGAAAATGCATGTAACGGTGTGCGCCGTGACCCTGCCAGCGCAGCCGAGGCTTTAGGGTGAGTCTGCATCGGTTCTGATGAAAAGCGACTAGTTTGGGCCCAATAACACTGAAATTGACAGAAACACATGAAAATGCATGTACGGTGTGCGCCCTGACCCTGCCAGCGCAGCCGAGCCTTTTGGGTGAGTCTGCATCGGTTCCGATGAAAAGCGACTAGTTTAGGCCCAATAACACTGAAATTGACAGAAACACATGAAAATGCATGTACGGTGTGCGCCGTGACCCTGCCAGCGCAGCCGAGCCTTTTGGGTGAGTCTGCATCGGTTCTGATGAAAAGCCACTAGTTTGGGCCCAATAACACTGAAATTGACAGAAAAACATGAAAATGCATGTAACGGTGTGCGCCGTGACCCTGCCAGCGCAGCCGAGGCTTTAGGGTGAGTCTGCATCGGTTCTGATGAAAAGCGACTAGTTTGGGCCCAATAACACTGAAATTGACAGAAACACATGAAAATGCATGTACGGTGTGCGCCCTGACCCTGCCAGCGCAGCCGAGCCTTTTGGGTGAGTCTGCATCGGTTCTGATGAAAAGCGACTAGTTTAGGCCCAATAACACTGAAATTGACAGAAACACATGAAAATGCATGTACGGTGTGCGCCGTGACCCTGCCAGCGCAGCCAAGCCTTTTGGGTGAGTCTGCATCGGTTCTGATGAAAAGCGACTAGTTTAGGCCCAATAACACTGAAATTGACAGAAAAACATGAAAATGCATGTAACGGTGTGCGCCGTGACCCTGCCAGCGCAGCCGAGGCTTTAGGGTGAGTCTGCATCGGTTCTGATGAAAAGCGACTAGTTTGGGCCCAATAACACTGAAATTGACAGAAACACATGAAAATGCATGTACGGTGTGCGCCCTGACCCTGCCAGCGCAGCCGAGCCTTTTGGGTGAGTCTGCATCGGTTCTGATGAAAAGCGACTAGTTTAGGCCCAATAACACTGAAATTGACAGAAACACATGAAAATGCATGTACGGTGTGCGCCGTGACCCTGCCAGCGCAGCCGAGCCCTTTGGGTGAGTCTGCATCGGTTCTGATGAAAAGCCACTAGTTTGGGCCCAATAACACTGAAATTGACAGAAACACATGAAAATGCATGTACGATGTGCGCCCTGACCCTGCCAGCGCAGCCGAGCCTTTTGGGTGAGTCTGCATCGGTTCTGATGAAAAGCGACTAGTTTAGGCCCAATAACACTGAAATTGACAGAAACACATGAAAATGCATGTAACGGTGTGCGCCGTGACCCTGCCAGCGCAGCCGAGGCTTTAGGGTGAGTCTGCATCGGTTCTGATGAAAAGCCACTAGTTTGGGCCCAATAACACTGAAATTGACAGAAACACATGAAAATGCATGTACGGTGTGCGCCCTGACCCTGCCAGCGCAGCCGAGCCTTTTGGGTGAGTCTGCATCGGTTCTGATGAAAAGCGACTAGTTTAGGCCCAATAACACTGAAATTGACAGAAACACATGAAAATGTATGTACGGTGTGCGCCATGACCCTGCCAGCGCAGCCGAGCCTTTTGGGTGAGTCTGCATCGGTTCTGATGAAAAGCCACTAGTTTGGGCCCAATAACACTGAAATGACAGAAAAACATGAAAATGCATGTAACGGTGTGCGCCGTGACCCTGCCAGCGCAGCCGAGGCTTTAGGGTGAGTCTGCATCGGTTCTGATGAAAAGCCACTAGTTTGGGCCCAATAACACTGAAATTGACAGAAACACATGAAAATGCATGTACGGTGTGCGCCCTAACCCTGCCAGCGCAGCTGAGCCTTTTGGGTGAGTCTGCATCGGTTCTGATGAAAAGCCATTAGTTTGGGCCCAATAACACTGAAATTGACAGAAACACATGAAAATGCATGTACGGTGTGCGCCGTGACCCTGCCAGCGCAGCCGAGCCTTTTGGGTGAGTCTGCATCGGTTCTGATGAAAAGCCACTAGTTTGGGCCCAATAACACTGAAATTGACGGAAACACATGAAAATGCATGTACGGTGTGCGCCGTGACCCTGCCAGCGCAGCCGAGCCTTTTGGGTGAGTCTGCATCGGTTCTGATGAAAAGCCACTAGTTTAGGCCCAATAACACTGAAATTGACAGAAACACATGAAAATGCATGTACGGTGTGCGCCGTGACCCTGCCAGCGCAGCCGAGGCTTTAGGGTGAGTCTGCATCGGTTCTGATGAAGAGCCACTAGTTTGGGCCCAATAACACTGAAATTGACAGAAACACATGAAAATGCATGTACGGTGTGCGCCCTGACCCTGGCAGCGCAGCCGAGCCTTTTGGGTGAGTCTGCATCGGTCCTGATGAAAAGCCACTAGTTTTGGCCCAATAACACTGAAATTGACAGAAACACATGAAAATGCATGTACGGTGTGCGCCGTGACCCTGCCAGCGCAGCCGAGCCATTTGGGTGAGTCTGCATCGGTTCTGATGAAAAGCGACTGGATTGGGCCCAATAACATTGAAATTGACAGAAACACATGAAAATGCATGTACGGTGTGCGCCGTGACCCTGCCAGCGCAGCCGAGCCTTTTGGGTGAGTCTGCATTGGTTCTGATGAAAAGTGACTGGATTGGGCCCAATAACACTGAAATTGACAGAAACACATGAAAATGCATGTACGGTGTGCGCCGTGACCCTGCCAGCGCAGCCGAGCCTTTTGGGTGAGTCTGCATCGGTTCTGATGAAAAGCGACTAGTTTAGGCCCAATAACACTGAAATTGACAGAAACACATGAAAATGCATGTACGGTGTGCGCCGTGACCCTGCCAGCGCAGCCGAGGCTTTAGGGTGAGTCTGCATCGGTTCTGATGAAAAGCGACTAGTTTGGGCCCAATAACACTGAAATTGACAGAAAAACATTAAAATGCATGTACGGTGTGCGCCGTGACCCTGCCAGCGCAGCCGAGGCTTTAGGGTGAGTCTGCATCGGTTCTGATGAAAAGCGACTAGTTTGGGCCCAATAACACTGAAATTGACAGAAACACATGAAAATGCATGTACGGTGTGCGCCGTGACCCTGCCAGCGCAGCCGAGCCTTTTGGGTGAGTCTGCATCGGTTCTGATGAAAAGCGACTAGTTTAGGCCCAATAACACTGAAATTGACAGAAACACATGAAAATGCATGTACGGTGTGCGCCGTGACCCTGCCAGCGCAGCCGAGCCTTTTGGGTGAGTCTGCATCGGTTCTGATGAAAAGCCACTAGTTTGGGCCCAATAACACTGAAATTGACAGAAAAACATGAAAATGCATGTAACGGTGCGCGCCGTGACCCTGCCAGCGCAGCCGAGGCTTTAGGGTGAGTCTGCATCGGTTCTGATGAAAAGCCACTAGTTTGGGCCCAATAACACTGAAATTGACAGAAACACATGAAAATGCATGTACGGTGTGCGCCCTGACCCTGCCAGCGCAGCCGAGCCTTTTGGGTGAGTCTGCATCGGTTCTGATGAAAAGCGACTAGTTTAGGCCCAATAACACTGAAATTGACAGAAACACATGAAAATGCATGTACGGTGTGCGCCGTGACCCTGCCAGCGCAGCCGAGCCTTTTGGGTGAGTCTGCATCGGTTCTGATGAAAAGCGACTAGTTTAGGCCCAATAACACTGAAATTGACAGAAAAACATGAAAATGCATGTAACGGTGTGCGCCGTGACCCTGCCAGCGCAGCCGAGGCTTTTGGGTGAGTCTGCATCGGTTCTGATGAAAAGCCACTAGTTTGGGCCCAATAACACTGAAATGACAGAAAAACATGAAAATGCATGTAACGGTGTGCGCCGTGACCCTGCCAGCGCAGCCGAGGCTTTAGAGTGAGTCTGCATCGGTTCTGATGAAAAGCGACTAGTTTGGGCCCAATAACACTGAAATTGACAGAAACACATGAAAATGCATGTACGGTGTGCGCCCTAACCCTGCCAGCGCAGCTGAGCCTTTTGGGTGAGTCTGCATCGGTTCTGATGAAAAGCCATTAGTTTGGGCCCAATAACACTGAAATTGACAGAAACACATGAAAATGCATGTATGGTGTGCGCCCTGACCCTGCCAGCGCAGCCGAGCCTTTTGGGTGAGTCTGCATCGGTTCTGATGAAAAGCGACTAGTTTAGGCCCAATAACACTGAAATTGACAGAAACACATGAAAATGCATGTACGGTGTGCGCCGTGACCCTGCCAGCGCAGCCGAGCCTTTTGGGTGAGTCTGCATCGGTTCTGATGAAAAGCCACTAGTTTGGGCCCAATAACACTGAAATTGACAGAAAAACATGAAAATGCATGTAACGGTGCGCGCCGTGACCCTGCCAGCACAGCCGAGGCTTTAGGGTGAGTCTGCATCGGTTCTGATGAAAAGCGACTAGTTTAGGCCCAATAACACTGAAATTGACAGAAACACATGAAAAGGCATGTACGGTGTGCGCCGTGACCCTGCCAGCGCAGCCGAGCCTTTTGGGTGAGTCTGCATCGGTTCTGATGAAAAGCCACTAGTTTGGGCCCAATAACACTGAAATGACAGAAAAACATGAAAATGCATGTAACGGTGTGCGCCGTGACCCTGCCAGCGCAGCCGAGGCTTTAGGGTGAGTCTGCATCGGTTCTGATGAAAAGCCACTAGTTTGGGCCCAATAACACTGAAATTGACAGAAACACATGAAAATGCATGTACGGTGTGCGCCCTAACCCTGCCAGCGCAGCTGAGCCTTTTGGGTGAGTCTGCATCGGTTCTGATGAAAAGCCATTAGTTTGGGCCCAATAACACTGAAATTGACAGAAACACATGAAAATGCATGTACGGTGTGCGCCGTGACCCTGCCAGCGCAGCCGAGCCTTTTGGGTGAGTCTGCATCGGTTCTGATGAAAAGCCACTAGTTTGGGCCCAATAACACTGAAATTGACGGAAACACATGAAAATGCATGTACGGTGTGCGCCGTGACCCTGCCAGCGCAGCCGAGCCTTTTGGGTGAGTCTGCATCGGTTCTGATGAAAAGCCACTAGTTTAGGCCCAATAACACTGAAATTGACAGAAACACATGAAAATGCATGTACGGTGTGCGCCGTGACCCTGCCAGCGCAGCCGAGGCTTTAGGGTGAGTCTGCATCGGTTCTGATGAAAAGCCACTAGTTTGGGCCCAATAACACTGAAATTGACAGAAACACATGAAAATGCATGTACGGTGTGCGCCCTGACCCTGGCAGCGCAGCCGAGCCTTTTGGGTGAGTCTGCATCGGTCCTGATGAAAAGCCACTAGTTTTGGCCCAATAACACTGAAATTGACAGAAACACATGAAAATGCATGTACGGTGTGCGACGTGACCCTGCCAGCGCAGCCGAGCCATTTGGGTGAGTCTGCATCGGTTCTGATGAAAAGCGACTGGATTGGGCCCAATAACATTGAAATTGACAGAAACACATGAAAATGCATGTACGGTGTGCGCCGTGACCCTGCCAGCGCAGCCGAGCCTTTTGGGTGAGTCTGCATTGGTTCTGATGAAAAGTGACTGGATTGGGCCCAATAACACTGAAATTGACAGAAACACATGAAAATGCATGTACGGTGTGCGCCGTGACCCTGCCAGCGCAGCCGAGCCTTTTGGGTGAGTCTGCATCGGTTCTGATGAAAAGCCACTAGTTTGGGCCCAATAACACTGAAATTGACAGAAAAACATGAAAATGCATGTAACGGTGCGCGCCGTGACCCTGCCAGCGCAGCCGAGGCTTTAGGGTGAGTCTGCATCGGTTCTGATGAAAAGCCACTAGTTTGGGCCCAATAACACTGAAATTGACAGAAACACATGAAAATGCATGTACGGTGTGCGCCCTGACCCTGCCAGCGCAGCCGAGCCTTTTGGGTGAGTCTGCATCGGTTCTGATGAAAAGCGACTAGTTTAGGCCCAATAACACTGAAATTGACAGAAACACATGAAAATGCATGTACGGTGTGCGCCGTGACCCTGCCAGCGCAGCCGAGCCTTTTGGGTGAGTCTGCATCGGTTCTGATGAAAAGCGACTAGTTTAGGCCCAATAACACTGAAATTGACAGAAAAACATGAAAATGCATGTAACGGTGTGCGCCGTGACCCTGCCAGCGCAGCCGAGGCTTTTGGGTGAGTCTGCATCGGTTCTGATGAAAAGCCACTAGTTTGGGCCCAATAACACTGAAATGACAGAAAAACATGAAAATGCATGTAACGGTGTGCGCCGTGACCCTGCCAGCGCAGCCGAGGCTTTAGAGTGAGTCTGCATCGGTTCTGATGAAAAGCGACTAGTTTGGGCCCAATAACACTGAAATTGACAGAAACACATGAAAATGCATGTACGGTGTGCGCCCTAACCCTGCCAGCGCAGCTGAGCCTTTTGGGTGAGTCTGCATCGGTTCTGATGAAAAGCCATTAGTTTGGGCCCAATAACACTGAAATTGACAGAAACACATGAAAATGCATGTATGGTGTGCGCCCTGACCCTGCCAGCGCAGCCGAGCCTTTTGGGTGAGTCTGCATCGGTTCTGATGAAAAGCGACTAGTTTAGGCCCAATAACACTGAAATTGACAGAAACACATGAAAATGCATGTACGGTGTGCGCCGTGACCCTGCCAGCGCAGCCGAGCCTTTTGGGTGAGTCTGCATCGGTTCTGATGAAAAGCCACTAGTTTGGGCCCAATAACACTGAAATTGACAGAAAAACATGAAAATGCATGTAACGGTGCGCGCCGTGACCCTGCCAGCGCAGCCGAGGCTTTAGGGTGAGTCTGCATCGGTTCTGATGAAAAGCGACTAGTTTAGGCCCAATAACACTGAAATTGACAGAAACACATGAAAATGCATGTACGGTGTGCGCCGTGACCCTGCCAGCGCAGCCGAGCCTTTTGGGTGAGTCTGCATCGGTTCTGATGAAAAGCGACTAGTTTAGGCCCAATAACACTGAAATTGACAGAAACACATGAAAATGCATGTACGGTGTGCGCCGTGACCCTGCCAGCGCAGCCGAGCCTTTTGGGTGAGTCTGCATCGGTTCTGATGAAAAGCGACTGGATTGGGCCCAATAACACTGAAATTGACAGAAACACATGAAAATGCATGTACGGTGTGCGCCCTGACCCTGCCAGCGCAGCCGAGCCTTTTGGGTGAGTCTGCATCGGTTCTGATGAAAAGCCACTAGTTTAGGCCCAATAACACTGAAATTGACAGAAACACATGAAAATGCATGTACGGTGTGCGCCGTGACCCTGCCAGCGCAGCCAAGCCTTTTGGGTGAGTCTGCATCGGTTCTGATGAAAAGCGACTAGTTTAGGCCCAATAACACTGAAATTGACAGAAAAACATGAAAATGCATGTAACGGTGTGCGCCGTGACCCTGCCAGCGCAGCCGAGGCTTTAGGGTGAGTCTGCATCGGTTCTGATGAAAAGCGACTAGTTTGGGCCCAATAACACTGAAATTGACAGAAACACATGAAAATGCATGTACGGTGTGCGCCCTGACCCTGCCAGCGCAGCCGAGCCTTTTGGGTGAGTCTGCATCGGTTCTGATGAAAAGCGACTAGTTTAGGCCCAATAACACTGAAATTGACAGAAACACATGAAAATGCATGTACGGTGTGCGCCGTGACCCTGCCAGCGCAGCCGAGCCTTTTGGGTGAGTCTGCATCGGTTCTGATGAAAAGCGACTGGATTAGGCCCAATAACATTGAAATTGACAGAAAAACATGAAAATGCATGTAACGGTGTGCGCCGTGACCCTGCCAGCGCAGCCGAGGCTTTAGGGTGAGTCTGCATCGGTTCTGATGAAAAGCGACTAGTTTGGGCCCAATAACACTGAAATTGACAGAAACACATGAAAATGCATGTACGGTGTGCGCCCTGACCCTGCCAGCGCAGCCGAGCCTTTTGGGTGAGTCTGCATCGGTTCTGATGAAAAGCGACTAGTTTAGGCCCAATAACACTGAAATTGACAGAAACACATGAAAATGCATGTACGGTGTGCGCCGTGACCCTGCCAGCGCAGCCGAGCCTTTTGGGTGAGTCTGCATCGGTTCTGATGAAAAGCCACTAGTTTGGGCCCAATAACACTGAAATTGACAGAAACACATGAAAATGCATGTACGGTGTGCGCCCTAACCCTGCCAGCGCAGCTGAGCCTTTTGGGTGAGTCTGCATCGGTTCTGATGAAAAGCCATTAGTTTGGGCCCAATAACACTGAAATTGACAGAAACACATGAAAATGCATGTACGGTGTGCGCCGTGACCCTGCCAGCGCAGCCGAGCCTTTTGGGTGAGTCTGCATCGGTTCTGATGAAAAGCCACTAGTTTAGGCCCAATAACACTGAAATTGACAGAAACACATGAAAATGCATGTACGGTGTGCGCCGTGACCCTGCCAGCGCAGCCGAGCCCTTTGGGTGAGTCTGCATCGGTTCTGATGAAAAGCCACTAGTTTGGGCCCAATAACACTGAAATTGACAGAAACACATGAAAATGCATGTACGATGTGCGCCCTGACCCTGCCAGCGCAGCCGAGCCTTTTGGGTGAGTCTGCATCGGTTCTGATGAAAAGCGACTAGTTTAGGCCCAATAACACTGAAATTGACAGAAACACATGAAAATGCATGTAACGGTGTGCGCCATGACCCTGCCAGCGCAGCCGAGGCTTTAGGGTGAGTCTGCATCGGTTCTGATGAAAAGCCACTAGTTTGGGCCCAATAACACTGAAATTGACAGAAACACATGAAAATGCATGTACGGTGTGCGCCCTGACCCTGCCAGCGCAGCCGAGCCTTTTGGGTGAGTCTGCATCGGTTCTGATGAAAAGCGACTAGTTTAGGCCCAATAACACTGAAATTGACAGAAACACATGAAAATGTATGCACGGTGTGCGCCATGACCCTGCCAGCGCAGCCGAGCCTTTTGGGTGAGTCTGCATCGGTTCTGATGAAAAGCCACTAGTTTGGGCCCAATAACACTGAAATGACAGAAAAACATGAAAATGCATGTAACGGTGTGCGCCGTGACCCTGCCAGCGCAGCCGAGGCTTTAGGGTGAGTCTGCATCGGTTCTGATGAAAAGCCACTAGTTTGGGCCCAATAACACTGAAATTGACAGAAACACATGAAAATGCATGTACGGTGTGCGCCCTAACCCTGCCAGCGCAGCTGAGCCTTTTGGGTGAGTCTGCATCGGTTCTGATGAAAAGCGACTAGTTTAGGCCCAATAACACTGAAATTGACAGAAACACATGAAAATGCATGTACGGTGTGCGCCGTGACCCTGCCAGCGCAGCCGAGCCTTTTGGGTGAGTCTGCATCGGTTCTGATGAAAAGCCACTAGTTTGGGCCCAATAACACTGAAATTGACAGAAAAACATGAAAATGCATGTAACGGTGCGCGCCGTGACCCTGCCAGCGCAGCCGAGGCTTTAGGGTGAGTCTGCATCGGTTCTGATGAAAAGCGACTGGTTTGGGCCCAATAACACTGAAATTGACGGAAACACATGAAAATGCATGTACGGTGTGCGCGGTGACCCTGCCAGCGCAGCCGAGCCTTTTGGGTGAGTCTGCATCGGTTCTGATGAAAAGCGACTAGTTTAGGCCCAATAACACTGAAATTGACAGAAACACATGAAAATGCATGTACGGTGTGCGCCGTGACCCTGCCAGCGCAGCCGAGACTTTTGGGTGAGTCTGCATCGGTTCTGATGAAAAGCGACTGGATTGGTCCCAATAACACTGAAATTGACAGAAACACATGAAAATGCATGTACGGTGTGCGCCATGACCCTGCCAGCACAGCCGAGCCTTTTGGGTGAGTCTGCATCGGTTCTGATGAAAAGCCACTAGTTTGGGCCCAATAACACTGAAATTGACAGAAACACATGAAAATGCATGTACGGTGTGCGCCCTGACCCTGCCAGCGCAGCCGAGCCTTTTGGGTGAGTCTGCATCGGTTCTGATGAAAAGCGACTAGTTTAGGCCCAATAACACTGAAATTGACAGAAACACATGACAATGCATGGACGGTGTGCGCCGTGACCCTGCCAGCGCAGCCGAGCCTTTTGGGTGAGTCTGCATCGGTTCTGATGAAAAGCGACTAGTTTAGGCCCAATAACACTGAAATTGACAGAAAAACATGAAAATGCATGTAACGGTGTGCGCCGTGACCCTGCCAGCGCAGCCGAGGCTTTAGGGTGAGTCTGCATCGGTTCTGATGAAAAGCCACTAGTTTGGGCCCAATAACACTGAAATGACAGAAAAACATGAAAATGCATGTAACGGTGTGCGCCGTGACCCTGCCAGCGCAGCCGAGGCTTTAGAGTGAGTCTGCATCGGTTCTGATGAAAAGCGACTAGTTTGGGCCCAATAACACTGAAATTGACAGAAACACATGAAAATGCATGTACGGTGTGCGCCGTGACCCTGCCAGCGCAGCCGAGCCTTTTGGGTGAGTCTGCATCGGTTCTGATGAAAAGCCACTAGTTTGGGCCCAATAACACTGAAATTGACGGAAACACATGAAAATGCATGTACGGTGTGCGCCGTGACCCTGCCAGCGCAGCCGAGCCTTTTGGGTGAGTCTGCATCGGTTCTGATGAAAAGCCACTAGTTTAGGCCCAATAACACTGAAATTGACAGAAAAACATGAAAATGCATGTACGGTGTGCGCCGTGACCCTGCCAGCGCAGCCGAGGCTTTAGGGTGAGTCTGCATCGGTTCTGATGAAAAGCGACTAGTTTGGGCCCAATAACACTGAAATTGACAGAAAAACATGAAAATGCATGTACGGTGTGCGCCGTGACCCTGCCAGCGCAGCCGAGGCTTTAGGGTGAGTCTGCATCGGTTCTGATGAAAAGCCACTAGTTTGGGCCCAATAACACTGAAATTGACAGAAACACATGAAAATGCATGTACGGTGTGCGCCCTGACCCTGCCAGCGCAGCCGAGCCTTTTGGGTGAGTCTGCATCGGTTCTGATGAAAAGCGACTAGTTTAGGCCCAATAACACTGAAATTGACAGAAACACATGAAAATGCATGTACGGTGTGCGCCGTGACCCTGCCAGCCCAGCCGAGGCTTTAGGGTGAGTCTGCATCGGTTCTGATGAAAAGCGACTAGTTTGGGCCCAATAACACTGAAATTGACAGAAACACATGAAAATGCATGTACGGTGTGCGCCCTGACCCTGGCAGCGCAGCCGAGCCTTTTGGGTGAGTCTGCATCGGTCCTGATGAAAAGCCACTAGTTTTGGCCCAATAACACTGAAATTGACAGAAACACATGAAAATGCATGTACGGTGTGCGCCGTGACCCTGCCAGCGCAGCCGAGCCATTTGGGTGAGTCTGCATCGGTTCTGATGAAAAGCGACTGGATTGGGCCCAATAACACTGAAATTGACAGAAACACATGAAAATGCATGTACGGTGTGCGCCGTGACCCTGCCAGCGCAGCCGAACCTTTCGGGTGAGTCTGCATTGGTTCTGATGAAAAGTGACTGGATTGGGCCCAATAACACTGAAATTGACAGAAACACATGAAAATGCATGTACGGTGTGCGCCGTGACCCTGCCAGCGCAGCCGAGCCTTTTGGGTGAGTCTGCATCGGTTCTGATGAAAAGCGACTAGTTTAGGCCCAATAACACTGAAATTGACAGAAACACATGAAAATGCATGTACGGTGTGCGCCGTGACCCTGCCAGCGCAGCCGAGGCTTTAGGGTGAGTCTGCATCGGTTCTGATGAAAAGCGACTAGTTTGGGCCCAATAACACTGAAATTGACAGAAAAACATGAAAATGCATGTACGGTGTGCGCCGTGACCCTGCCAGCGCAGCCGAGGCTTTAGGGTGAGTCTGCATCGGTTCTGATGAAAAGCGACTAGTTTGGGCCCAATAACACTGAAATTGACAGAAACACATGAAAATGCATGTACGGTGTGCGCCGTGACCCTGCCAGCGCAGCCGAGCCTTTTGGGTGAGTCTGCATCGGTTCTGATGAAAAGCGACTAGTTTAGGCCCAATAACACTGAAATTGACAGAAACACATGAAAATGCATGTACGGTGTGAGCCCTGACCCTGCCAGCGCAGCTGAGCCTTTTGGGTGAGTCTGCATCGGTTCTGATGAAAAGCCATTAGTTTGGGCCCAATAACACTGAAATTGACAGAAACACATGAAAATGCATGTACGGTGTGCGCCGTGACCCTGCCAGCGCAGCCGAGCCTTTTGGGTGAGTCTGCATCGGTTCTGATGAAAAGCCACTAGTTTGGGCCCAATAACACTGAAATTGACGGAAACACATGAAAATGCATGTACGGTGTGCGCCGTGACCCTGCCAGCGCAGCCGAGCCTTTTGGGTGAGTCTGCATCGGTTCTGATGAAAAGCCACTTGTTTAGGCCCAATAACTCTGAAATTGACAGAAACACATGAAAATGCATGTACAGTGTGCGCCGTGACCCTGCCAGCGCAGCCGAGGCTTTAGGGTGAGTCTGCATCGGTTCTGATGAAAAGCGACTAGTTTGGGCCCAATAACACTGAAATTGACAGAAACACATGAAAATGCATGTACGGTGTGCGCCCTGACCCTGCCAGCGCAGCCGAGCCTTTTGGGTGAGTCTGCATCGGTTCTGATGAAAAGCGACTAGTTTAGGCCCAATAACACTGAAATTGACAGAAACACATGAAAATGCATGTACGGTGTGCGCCGTGACCCTGCCAGCGCAGCCGAGCCTTTTGGGTGAGTCTGCATCGGTTCTGATGAAAAGCGACTAGTTAAGGCCCAATAACACTGAAATTGACAGAAAAACATGAAAATGCATGTAACGGTGTGCGCCGTGACCCTGCCAGCGCAGCCGAGGCTTTAGGGTGAGTCTGCATCGGTTCTGATGAAAAGCGACTAGTTTAGGCCCAATAACACTGAAATTGACAGAAACACATGAAAATGCATGTACGGTGTGCGCCCTGACCCTGCCAGCGCAGCCGAGCCTTTTGGGTGAGTCTGCATCGGTTCTGATGAAAAGCGACTAGTTTAGGCCCAATAACACTGAAATTGACAGAAACACATGAAAATGCATGTACGGTGTGCGCCCTGACCCTGCCAGCGCAGCCGAGCCTTTTGGGTGAGTCTGCATCAGTTCTGATGAAAAGCGACTAGTTTAGGCCCAATAACACTGAAATTGACAGAAAAACATGAAAATGCATGTAACGGTGTGCGCCGTGACCCTGCCAGCGCAGCCGAGGCTTTAGGGTGAGTCTGCATCGGTTCTGATGAAAAGCGACTAGTTTGGGCCCAATAACACTGAAATTGACAGAAACACTTGAAAATGCATGTACGGTGTGCGCCCTGACCCTGCCAGCGCAGCCGAGCCTTTTGGGTGAGTCTGCATCGGTTCTGATGAAAAGCCACTAGTTTAGGCCCAATAACACTGAAATTGACAGAAACACATGAAAATGTATGTACGGTGTGCGCCGTGACCCTGCCAGCGCAGCCGAGCCTTTTGGGTGAGTCTGCATCGGTTCTGATGAAAAGCGACTAGTTAAGGCCCAATAACACTGAAATTGACAGAAAAACATGAAAATGCATGTAACGGTGTGCGCCGTGACCCTGCCAGCGCAGCCGAGGCTTTAGGGTGAGTCTGCATCGGTTCTGATGAAAAGCGACTAGTTTAGGCCCAATAACACTGAAATTGACAGAAACACATGAAAATGCATGTACGGTGTGCGCCCTGACCCTGCCAGCGCAGCCGAGCCTTTTGGGTGAGTCTGCATCGGTTCTGATGAAAAGCGACTAGTTTAGGCCCAATAACACTGAAATTGACAGAAACACATGAAAATGTATGTACGGTGTGCGCCGTGACCCTGCCAGCGCAGCCGAGCCTTTTGGGTGAGTCTGCATCGGTTCTGATGAAAAGCGACTAGTTAAGGCCCAATAACACTGAAATTGACAGAAAAACATGAAAATGCATGTAACGGTGTGCGCCGTGACCCTGCCAGCGCAGCCGAGGCTTTAGGGTGAGTCTGCATCGGTTCTGATGAAAAGCGACTAGTTTAGGCCCAATAACACTGAAATTGACAGAAACACATGAAAATGCATGTACGGTGTGCGCCCTGACCCTGCCAGCGCAGCCGAGCCTTTTGGGTGAGTCTGCATTGGTTCTGATGAAAAGCGACTAGTTTAGGCCCAATAACACTGAAATTGACAGAAACACATGAAAATGCATGTACGGTGTGCGCCGTGACCCTGCCAGCGCAGCCGAGCCTTTTGGGTGAGTCTGCATCAGTTCTGATGAAAAGCGACTAGTTTAGGCCCAATAACACTGAAATTGACAGAAAAACATGAAAATGCATGTAACGGTGTGCGCCGTGACCCTGCCAGCGCAGCCGAGGCTTTAGGGTGAGTCTGCATCGGTTCTGATGAAAAGCGACTAGTTTGGGCCCAATAACACTGAAATTGACAGAAACACTTGAAAATGCATGTACGGTGTGCGCCCTGACCCTGCCAGCGCAGCCGAGCCTTTTGGGTGAGTCTGCATCGGTTCTGATGAAAAGCGACTGGATTGGGCCCAATAACATTGAAATTGACAGAAAAACATGAAAATGCATGTAACGGTGTGCGCCGTGACCCTGCCAGCGCAGCCGAGGCTTTAGGGTGAGTCTGCATCGGTTCTGATGAAAAGCGACTAGTTTGGGCCCAATAACACTGAAATTGTCAGAAACACATGAAAATGCATGTACGGTGTGCGCCCGGACCCTGCCAGCGCAGCCGAGCCTTTTGGGTGAGTCTGCATCGGTTCTGATGAAAAGCCACTAGTTTAGGCCCAATAACACTGAAATTGATAGAAAAACATGAAAATGCATGTAACGGTGTGCGCCGTGACCCTGCCAGCGCAGCCGAGGCTTTAGGGTGAGTCTGCATCGGTTCTGATGAAAAGCGACTAGTTTGGGCCCAATAACACTGAAATTGACAGTAACACATGAAAATGCATGTACGGTGTGCGCCGTGACCCTGCCAGTGCCGCCGAGGCTTTAGGGTGAGTCTGCATCGGTTCTGATGAAAAGCCACTAGTTTGGGCCCAATAACACTGAAATTGACAGAAACACATGAAAATGCATGTACGGTGTGCGCCGTGACCCTGCCAGCGCAGCCGAGCCTTTTGGGTGAGTCTGCATCGGTTCTGATGAAAAGCGACTGGATTGGGCCCAATAACATTGAAATTGACAGAAAAACATGAAAATGCATGTAACGGTGTGCGCCGTGACCCTGCCAGCGCAGCCGAGGCTTTAGGGTGAGTCTGCATCGGTTCTGATGAAAAGCGACTAGTTTGGGCCCAATAACACTGAAATTGACAGAAACACTTGAAAATGCATGTACGGTGTGCGCCCTGACCCTGCCAGCGCAGCCGAGCCTTTTGGGTGAGTCTGCATCGGTTCTGATGAAAAGCGACTAGTTTAGGCCCAATAACACTGAAATTGACAGAAACACATGAAAATGCATGTACGGTGTGCGCCGTGACCCTGCCAGCGCAGCCGAGCCTTTTGGGTGAGTCTGCATCGGTTCTGATGAAAAGCGACTAGTTTAGGCCCAATAACACTGAAATTGACAGAAAAACATGAAAATGCATGTAACGGTGTGCGCCGTGACCCTGCCAGCGCAGCCGAGGCTTTAGGGTGAGTCTGCATCGGTTCTGATGAAAAGCGACTAGTTTGGGCCCAATAACACTGAAATTGACAGAAACACTTGAAAATGCATGTACGGTGTGCGCCCTGACCCTGCCAGCGCAGCCGAGCCTTTTGGGTGAGTCTGCATCGGTTCTGATGAAAAGCGACTAGTTTAGGCCCAATAACACTGAAATTGACAGAAACACATGAAAATGCATGTACGGTGTGCGCCGTGACCCTGCCAGCGCAGCCGAGCCTTTTGGGTGAGTCTGCATCGGTTCTGATGAAAAGCGACTAGTTAAGGCCCAATAACACTGAAATTGACAGAAAAACATGAAAATGCATGTAACGGTGTGCGCCGTGACCCTGCCAGCGCAGCCGAGGCTTTAGGGTGAGTCTGCATCGGTTCTGATGAAAAGCGACTAGTTTAGGCCCAATAACACTGAAATTGACAGAAACACATGAAAATGCATGTACGGTGTGCGCCCTGACCCTGCCAGCGCAGCCGAGCCTTTTGGGTGAGTCTGCATCGGTTCTGATGAAAAGCGACTAGTTTAGGCCCAATAACACTGAAATTGACAGAAACACATGAAAATGCATGTACGGTGTGCGCCGTGACCCTGCCAGCGCAGCCGAGCCTTTTGGGTGAGTCTGCATCAGTTCTGATGAAAAGCGACTAGTTTAGGCCCAATAACACTGAAATTGACAGAAACACATGAAAATGCATGTAACGGTGTGCGCCGTGACCCTGCCAGCGCAGCCGAGGCTTTAGGGTGAGTCTGCATCGGTTCTGATGAAAAGCGACTAGTTTGGGCCCAATAACACTGAAATTGACAGAAACACTTGAAAATGCATGTACGGTGTGCGCCCTGACCCTGCCAGCGCAGCCGAGCCTTTTGGGTGAGTCTGCATCGGTTCTGATGAAAAGCGACTAGTTTAGGCCCAATAACACTGAAATTGACAGAAACACATGAAAATGCATGTACGGTGTGCGCCGTGACCCTGCCAGCGCAGCCGAGCCTTTTGGGTGAGTCTGCATCGGTTCTGATGAAAAGCGACTGGATTGGGCCCAATAACATTGAAATTGACAGAAAAACATGAAAATGCATGTAACGGTGTGCGCCGTGACCCTGCCAGCGCAGCCGAGACTTTAGGGTGAGTCTGCATCGGTTCTGATGAAAAGCGACTAGTTTGGGCCCAATAACACTGAAATTGTCAGAAACACATGAAAATGCATGTACGGTGTGCGCCCTGACCCTGCCAGCGCAGCCGAGCCTTTTGGGTGAGTCTGCATCGGTTCTGATGAAAAGCCACTAGTTTAGGCCCAATAACACTGAAATTGACAGAAAAACATGAAAATGCATGTAACGGTGTGCGCCGTGACCCTGCCAGTGCCGCCGAGGCTTTAGGGTGAGTCTGCATCGGTTCTGATGAAAAGCCACTAGTTTGGGCCCAATAACACTGAAATTGACAGAAACACATGAAAATGCATGTACGGTGTGCGCCGTGACCCTGCCAGCGCAGCCGAGCCTTTTGGGTGAGTCTGCATCGGTTCTGATGAAAAGCGACTGGATTGGGCCCAATAACATTGAAATTGACAGAAAAACATGAAAATGCATGTAACGGTGTGCGCCGTGACCCTGCCAGCGCAGCCGAGGCTTTAGGGTGAGTCTGCATCGGTTCTGATGAAAAGCGACTAGTTTGGGCCCAATAACACTGAAATTGACAGAAACACTTGAAAATGCATGTACGGTGTGCGCCCTGACCCTGCCAGCGCAGCCGAGCCTTTTGGGTGAGTCTGCATCGGTTCTGATGAAAAGCGACTAGTTTAGGCCCAATAACACTGAAATTGACAGAAACACATGAAAATGCATGTACGGTGTGCGCCGTGACCCTGCCAGCGCAGCCGAGCCTTTTGGGTGAGTCTGCATCGGTTCTGATGAAAAGCGACTGGATTGGGCCCAATAACATTGAAATTGACAGAAAAACATGAAAATGCATGTAACGGTGTGCGCCATGACCCTGCCAGCGCAGCCGAGGCTTTAGGGTGAGTCTGCATCGGTTCTGATGAAAAGCGACTAGTTTGGGCCCAATAACACTGAAATTGACAGAAACACATGAAAATGCATGTACGGTGTGCGCCCTGACCCTGCCAGCGCAGCCGAGCCTTTTGGGTGAGTCTGCATCGGTTCTGATGAAAAGCGACTAGTTTAGGCCCAATAACACTGAAATTGACAGAAACACATGAAAATGCATGTACGGTGTGCGCCGTGACCCTGCCAGCGCAGCCGAGCCTTTTGGGTGAGTCTGCATCGGTTCTGATGAAAAGCCACTAGTTTGGGCCCAATAACACTGAAATTGACAGAAAAACATGAAAATGCATGTAACGGTGTGCGCCGTGACCCTGCCAGCGCAGCCGAGGCTTTAGGGTGAGTCTGCATCGGTTCTGATGAAAAGCCACTAGTTTGGGCCCAATAACACTGAAATTGACAGAAACACATGAAAATGCATGTACGGTGTGCGCCCTAACCCTGCCAGCGCAGCTGAGCCTTTTGGGTGAGTCTGCATCGGTTCTGATGAAAAGCCATTAGTTTGGGCCCAATAATACTGAAATTGACAGAAACACATGAAAATGCATGTACGGTGTGCGCCGTGACCCTGCCAGCGCAGCCGAGCCTTTTGGGTGAGTCTGCATCGGTTCTGATGAAAAGCCACTAGTTTAGGCCCAATAACACTGAAATTGACAGAAACACATGAAAATGCATGTACGGTGTGCGCCGTGACCCTGCCAGTGCAGCCGAGGCTTTAGGGTGAGTCTGCATCGGTTCTGATGAAAAGCGACTAGTTTGGGCCCAATAACACTGAAATTGACAGAAACACATGAAAATGCATGTACGGTGTGCGCCGTGACCCTGCCAGCGCAGCCCAGCCCTTTGGGTGAGTCTGCATCGGTTCTGATGAAAAGCCGCTAGTTTGGGCCCAATAACACTGAAATTGACAGAAACACATGAAAATGCATGTACGGTGTGCGCCCTGACCCTGCCAGCGCAGCCGAGCCTTTTGGGTGAGTCTGCATCGGTTCTGATGAAAAGCCACTAGTTTAGGCCCAATAACACTGAAATTGACAGAAACACATGAAAATGCATGTAACGGTGTGCGCCGTGACCCTGCCAGCGCAGCCGAGGCTTTAGGGTGAGTCTGCATCGGTTCTGATGAAAAGCGACTAGTTTGGGCCCAATAACACTGAAATTGACAGAAACACATGAAAATGCATGTACGGTGTGCGCCCTGACCCTGCCAGTGCAGCCGAGCCTTTTGGGTGAGTCTGCATCGGTTCTGATGAAAAGCGACTAGTTTAGGCCCAATAACACTGAAATTGACAGAAACACATGAAAATGCATGTACGGTGTGCGCCGTGACCCTGCCAGCGCAGCCGAGCCTTTTGGGTGAGTCTGCATCGGTTCTGATGAAAAGCCACTAGTTTGGGCCCAATAACACTGAAATTGACAGAAAAACATGAAAATGCATGTAACGGTGTGCGCCGTGACCCTGCCAGCGCAGCCGAGGCTTTAGGGTGAGTCTGCATCGGTTCTGATGAAAAGCGACTAGTTTGGGCCCAATAACACTGAAATTGACAGAAACACATGAAAATGCATGTACGGTGTGCGCCCTAACCCTGCCAGCGCAGCTGAGCCTTTTGGGTGAGTCTGCATCGGTTCTGATGAAAAGCCATTAGTTTGGGCCCAATAACACTGAAATTGACAGAAACACATGAAAATGCATGTACGGTGTGCGCCGTGACCCTGCCAGCGCAGCCGAGCCTTTTGGGTGAGTCTGCATCGGTTCTGATGAAAAGCCACTAGTTTGGGCCCAATAACACTGAAATTGACGGAAACACATGAAAATGCATGTACGGTGTGCGCCGTGACCCTGCCAGCGCAGCCGAGCCTTTTGGGTGAGTCTGCATCGGTTCTGATGAAAAGCGACTAGTTTAGGTCCAATAACACTGAAATTGACAGAAACACATGAAAATGCATGTACGGTGTGCGCCGTGACCCTGCCAGCGCAGCCGAGCCTTTTTGGTGAGTCTGCATCGGTTCTGATGAAAAGCGACTAGTTTGGGCCCAATAACACTGAAATTGACAGAAACACATGAAAATGCATGTACGGTGTGCGCCCTGACCCTGCCAGTGCAGCCGAGCCTTTTGGGTGAGTCTGCATCGGTTTTGATGAAAAGCGACTAGTTTAGGCCCAATAACACTGAAATTGACAGAAACACATGAAAATGCATGTACGGTGTGCGCCGTGACCCTGCCAGCGCAGCCGAGCCTTTTGGGTGAGTCTCCATCGGTTCTGATGAAAAGCGACTGGATTGGGCCCAATAACACTGAAATTGACAGAAACACATGAAAATGCATGTACGGTGTGCGCCGTGACCCTGCCAGCGCAGCCGAGCCTTTTGGGTGAGTCTGCATTGGTTCTGATGAAAAGCCACTGGATTGGGCCCAATAACACTGAAATTGACAGAAACACTTGAAAATGCATGTACGGTGTGCGCCCTGACCCTGCCAGCGCAGCCGAGCCTTTTGGGTGAGTCTGCATCGGTTCTGATGAAAAGCCACTAGTTTAGGCCCAATAACACTGAAATTGACAGAAACACATGAAAATGCATGTAACGGTGTGCGCCGTGACCCTGCCAGCGCAGCCGAGGCTTTAGGGTGAGTCTGCATCGGTTCTGATGAAAAGCGACTAGTTTGGGCCCAATAACACTGAAATTGACAGAAACACATGAAAATGCATGTACGGTGTGCGCCCTGACCCTGCCAGTGCAGCCGAGCCTTTTGGG
This sequence comes from Thunnus thynnus, assembly GCF_963924715.1. NCBI lineage: Eukaryota > Metazoa > Chordata > Actinopteri > Scombriformes > Scombridae > Thunnus > Thunnus thynnus. The sequence continues at coordinate 18,911 of NW_027095884.1, read as the reverse complement.
TGAGTCTGCATCGGTTCTGATGAAAAGCGACTAGTTTAGGCCCAATAACACTGAAATTGACAGAAACACATGAAAATGCATGTACGGTGTGCGCCGTGACCCTGCCAGCGCAGCCGAGCCTTTTGGGTGAGTCTGCATCGGTTCTGATGAAAAGCCACTAGTTTGGGCCCAATAACACTGAAATTGACAGAAAAACATGAAAATGCATGTAACGGTGTGCGCCGTGACCCTGCCAGCGCAGCCGAGGCTTTAGGGTGAGTCTGCATCGGTTCTGATGAAAAGCGACTAGTTTGGGCCCAATAACACTGAAATTGACAGAAACACATGAAAATGCATGTACGGTGTGCGCCCTAACCCTGCCAGCGCAGCTGAGCCTTTTGGGTGAGTCTGCATCGGTTCTGATGAAAAGCCATTAGTTTGGGCCCAATAACACTGAAATTGACAGAAACACATGAAAATGCATGTACGGTGTGCGCCGTGACCCTGCCAGCGCAGCCGAGCCTTTTGGGTGAGTCTGCATCGGTTCTGATGAAAAGCCACTAGTTTGGGCCCAATAACACTGAAATTGACGGAAACACATGAAAATGCATGTACGGTGTGCGCCGTGACCCTGCCAGCGCAGCCGAGCCTTTTGGGTGAGTCTGCATCGGTTCTGATGAAAAGCGACTAGTTTAGGTCCAATAACACTGAAATTGACAGAAACACATGAAAATGCATGTACGGTGTGCGCCGTGACCCTGCCAGCGCAGCCGAGCCTTTTTGGTGAGTCTGCATCGGTTCTGATGAAAAGCGACTAGTTTGGGCCCAATAACACTGAAATTGACAGAAACACATGAAAATGCATGTACGGTGTGCGCCCTGACCCTGCCAGTGCAGCCGAGCCTTTTGGGTGAGTCTGCATCGGTTTTGATGAAAAGCGACTAGTTTAGGCCCAATAACACTGAAATTGACAGAAACACATGAAAATGCATGTACGGTGTGCGCCGTGACCCTGCCAGCGCAGCCGAGCCTTTTGGGTGAGTCTGCATTGGTTCTGATGAAAAGCCACTGGATTGGGCCCAATAACACTGAAATTGACAGAAACACTTGAAAATGCATGTACGGTGTGCGCCCTGACCCTGCCAGCGCAGCCGAGCCTTTTGGGTGAGTCTGCATCGGTTCTGATGAAAAGCGACTAGTTTAGGCCCAATAACACTGAAATTGACAGAAACACATGAAAATGCATGTACGGTGTGCGCCGTGACCCTGCCAGCGCAGCCGAGCCTTTTGGGTGAGTCTGCATCGGTTCTGATGAAAAGCGACTGGATTGGGCCCAATAACATTGAAATTGACAGAAAAACATGAAAATGCATGTAACGGTGTGCGCCATGACCCTGCCAGCGCAGCCGAGGCTTTAGGGTGAGTCTGCATCGGTTCTGATGAAAAGCGACTAGTTTGGGCCCAATAACACTGAAATTGACAGAAACACATGAAAATGCATGTACGGTGTGCGCCCTGACCCTGCCAGCGCAGCCGAGCCTTTTGGGTGAGTCTGCATCGGTTCTGATGAAAAGCGACTAGTTTAGGCCCAATAACACTGAAATTGACAGAAACACATGAAAATGCATGTACGGTGTGCGCCGTGACCCTGCCAGCGCAGCCGAGCCTTTTGGGTGAGTCTGCATCGGTTCTGATGAAAAGCCACTAGTTTGGGCCCAATAACACTGAAATTGACAGAAAAACATGAAAATGCATGTAACGGTGTGCGCCGTGACCCTGCCAGCGCAGCCGAGGCTTTAGGGTGAGTCTGCATCGGTTCTGATGAAAAGCCACTAGTTTGGGCCCAATAACACTGAAATTGACAGAAACACATGAAAATGCATGTACGGTGTGCGCCCTAACCCTGCCAGCGCAGCTGAGCCTTTTGGGTGAGTCTGCATCGGTTCTGATGAAAAGCCATTAGTTTGGGCCCAATAACACTGAAATTGACAGAAACACATGAAAATGCATGTACGGTGTGCGCCGTGACCCTGCCAGCGCAGCCGAGCCTTTTGGGTGAGTCTGCATCGGTTCTGATGAAAAGCCACTAGTTTAGGCCCAATAACACTGAAATTGACAGAAACACATGAAAATGCATGTACGGTGTGCGCCGTGACCCTGCCAGTGCAGCCGAGGCTTTAGGGTGAATCTGCATCGGTTCTGATGAAAAGCGACTAGTTTGGGCCCAATAACACTGAAATTGACAGAAACACATGAAAATGCATGTACGGTGTGCGCCGTGACCCTGCCAGCGCAGCCCAGCCCTTTGGGTGAGTCTGCATCGGTTCTGATGAAAAGCCGCTAGTTTGGGCCCAATAACACTGAAATTGACAGAAACACATGAAAATGCATGTACGGTGTGCGCCCTGACCCTGCCAGCGCAGCCGAGCCTTTTGGGTGAGTCTGCATCGGTTCTGATGAAAAGCCACTAGTTTAGGCCCAATAACACTGAAATTGACAGAAACACATGAAAATGCATGTAACGGTGTGCGCCGTGACCCTGCCAGCGCAGCCGAGGCTTTAGGGTGAGTCTGCATCGGTTCTGATGAAAAGCGACTAGTTTGGGCCCAATAACACTGAAATTGACAGAAACACATGAAAATGCATGTACGGTGTGCGCCGTGACCCTGCCAGTGCAGCCGAGCCTTTTGGGTGAGTCTGCATCGGTTCTGATGAAAAGCCATTAGTTTGGGCCCAATAACACTGAAATTGACAGAAACACATGAAAATGCATGTACGGTGTGCGCCGTGACCCTGCCAGCGCAGCCGAGCCTTTTGGGTGAGTCTGCATCGGTTCTGATGAAAAGCCACTAGTTTGGGCCCAATAACACTGAAATTGACGGAAACACATGAAAATGCATGTACGGTGTGCGCCGTGACCCTGCCAGCGCAGCCGAGCCTTTTGGGTGAGTCTGCATCGGTTCTGATGAAAAGCGACTAGTTTAGGTCCAATAACACTGAAATTGACAGAAACACATGAAAATGCATGTACGGTGTGCGCCGTGACCCTGCCAGCGCAGCCGAGCCTTTTTGGTGAGTCTGCATCGGTTCTGATGAAAAGCGACTAGTTTGGGCCCAATAACACTGAAATTGACAGAAACACATGAAAATGCATGTACGGTGTGCGCCCTGACCCTGCCAGTGCAGCCGAGCCTTTTGGGTGAGTCTGCATCGGTTTTGATGAAAAGCGACTAGTTTAGGCCCAATAACACTGAAATTGACAGAAACACATGAAAATGCATGTACGGTGTGCGCCGTGACCCTGCCAGCGCAGCCGAGCCTTTTGGGTGAGTCTGCATCGGTTCTGATGAAAAGCGACTGGATTGGGCCCAATAACACTGAAATTGACAGAAACACATGAAAATGCATGTACGGTGTGCGCCGTGACCCTGCCAGCGCAGCCGAGCCTTTTGGGTGAGTCTGCATTGGTTCTGATGAAAAGCCACTGGATTGGGCCCAATAACACTGAAATTGACAGAAACACATGAAAATGCATGTACGGTGTGCGCCGTGACCCTGCCAGCGCAGCCGAGCCTTTTGGGTGAGTCTGCATCGGTTCTGATGAAAAGCGACTAGTTTAGGCCCAATAACACTGAAATTGACAGAAACACATGAAAATGCATGTACGGTGTGCGCCGTGACCCTGCCAGCGCAGCCGAGGCTTTAGGGTGAGTCTGCATCGGTTCTGATGAAAAGCGACTACTTTGGGCCCAATAACACTGAAATTGACAAAAAAACATGAAAATGCATGTACGGTGTGCGCCGTGACCCTGCCAGCGCAGCCGAGGCTTTAGGGTGAGTCTGCATCGGTTCTGATGAAAAGCCACTAGTTTGGGCCCAATAACACTGAAATTGACAGAAACACATGAAAATGCATGTACGGTGTGCGCCGTGACCCTGCCAGCGCAGCCGAGCCTTTTGGGTGAGTCTGCATCGGTTCTGATGAAAAGCCACTAGTTTGGGCCCAATAACACTGAAATTGACAGAAAAACATGAAAATGCATGTAACGGTGTGCGCCGTGACCCTTCCAGCGCAGCCGAGGCTTTAGGGTGAGTCTGCATCGGTTCTGATGAAAAGCGACTAGTTTGGGCCCAATAACACTGAAATTGACAGAAACACATGAAAATGCATGTACGGTGTGCGCCGTGACCCTGCCAGCGCAGCCGAGGCTTTAGGGTGAGTCTGCATCGGTTCTGATGAAAAGCGACTAGTTTGGGCCCAATAACACTGAAATTGACAAAAAAACATGAAAATGCATGTACGGTGTGCGCCGTGACCCTGCCAGCGCAGCCGAGGCTTTAGGGTGAGTCTGCATCGGTTCTGATGAAAAGCCACTAGTTTGGGCCCAATAACACTGAAATTGACAGAAACACATGAAAATGCATGTACGGTGTGCGCCGTGACCCTGCCAGCGCAGCCGAGCCTTTTGGGTGAGTCTGCATCGGTTCTGATGAAAAGCCACTAGTTTGGGCCCAATAACACTGAAATTGACAGAAAAACATGAAAATGCATGTAACGGTGTGCGCCGTGACCCTTCCAGCGCAGCCGAGGCTTTAGGGTGAGTCTGCATCGGTTCTGATGAAAAGCGACTAGTTTGGGCCCAATAACACTGAAATTGACAGAAACACATGAAAATGCATGTACGGTGTGCGCCCTAACCCTGCCAGCGCAGCTGAGCCTTTTGGGTGAGTCTGCATCGGTTCTGATGAAAAGCCATTAGTTTAGGCCCAATAACACTGAAATTGACAGAAACACATGAAAATGCATGTACGGTGTGCGCCGTGACCCTGCCAGCGCAGCCGAGCCTTTTGGGTGAGTCTGCATCGGTTCTGATGAAAAGCCACTAGTTTTGGCCCAATAACACTGAAATTGACAGAAACACATGAAAATGCATGTACGGTGTGCGCCGTGACCCTGCCAGCGCAGCCGAGCCTTTTGGGTGAGTCTGCATCGGTTCTGATGAAAAGCGACTAGTTTGGGCCCAATAACACTGAAATTGACAGAAACACATGAAAATGCATGTACGGTGTGCGCCGTGACCCTGCCAGCGCAGCCGAGCCTTTTGGGTGAGTCTGCATCGGTTCTGATGAAAAGCGACTGGATTGGGCCCAATAACACTGAAATTGACAGAAACACATGAAAATGCATGTAACGGTGTGCGCCGTGACCCTGCCAGCGCAGCCGAGGCTTTAGGGTGAGTCTGCATCGGTTCTGATGAAAAGCGACTAGTTTGGGCCCAATAACACTGAAATTGACAGAAACACATGAAAATGCATGTACGGTGTGCGCCGTGACCCTGCCAGCGCAGCCGAGCCTTTTGGGTGAGTCTGCATCGGTTCTGATGAAAAGCGACTGGATTGGGCCCAATGACACTGAAATTGACAGAAACACATGAAAATGCATGTACGGTGTGCGCCGTGACCCTGCCAGCGCAGCCGAGCCTTTTGGGTGAGTCTGCATCGGTTCTGATGAAAAGCGACTAGTTTAGGCCCAATAACACTGAAATTGACAGAAACACATGAAAATGCATGTACGGTGTGCGCCGTGACCCTGCCAGCGCAGCCGAGGCTTTAGGGTGAGTCTGCATCGGTTCTGATGAAAAGCGACTAGTTTGGGCCCAATAACACTGAAATTGACAGAAACACATGAAAATGCATGTACGGTGTGCGCCGTGACCCTGCCAGCGCAGCCGAGGCTTTAGGGTGAGTCTGCATCGGTTCTGATGAAGAACGACTAGTTTGGGCCCAATAACACTGAAATTGACAGAAAAACATGAAAATGCATGTAACGGTGTGCGCCGTGACCCTGCCAGCGCAGCCGAGGCTTTAGGGTGAGTCTGCATCGGTTCTGATGAAAAGCGACTAGTTTAGGCCCAATAACACTGAAATTGACAGAAACACATGAAAATGCATGTACGGTGTGCGCCCTAACCCTGCCAGCGCAGCCGAGCCTTTTGGGTGAGTCTGCATCGGTTCTGATGAAAAGCGACTAGTTTAGGCCCAATAACACTGAAATTGACAGAAACACATGAAAATGCATGTAACGGTGTGCGCCGTGACCCTGCCAGCGCAGCCGAGGCTTTAGGGTGAGTCTGCATCGGTTCTGATGAAAAGCGACTAGTTTGGGCCCAATAACACTGAAATTGACAGAAACACATGAAAATGCATGTACGGTGTGCGTCGTGACCCTGCCAGCGCAGCCGAACCTTTTGGGTGAGTCTGCATCGGTTCTGATGAAAAGCCACTAGTTTGGGCCCAATAACACTGAAATTGACAGAAAAACATGAAAATGCATGTAACGGTGTGCGCCGTGACCATGCCAGCGCAGCCGAGCCTTTTGGGTGAGTCTGCATCGGTTCTGATGAAAAGCAACTAGTTTAGGCCCAATAACACTGAAATTGACAGACACACATGAAAATGCATGTACGGTGTGCGCCGTGACCCTGCCAGCGCAGCCGAGGCTTTAGGGTGAGTCTGCATCGGTTCTGATGAAAAGCGACTAGTTTGGGCCCAATAACACTGAAATTGACAGAAAAACATGAAAATGCATGTACGGTGTGCGCCGTGACCCTGCCAGCGCAGCCGAGGCTTTAGGGTGAGTCTGCATCGGTTCTGATGAAGAACGACTAGTTTGGGCCCAATAACACTGAAATTGACAGAAAAACATGAAAATGCATGTAACGGTGTGCGCCGTGACCCTGCCAGCGCAGCCGAGGCTTTAAGGTGAGTCTGCATCGGTTCTGATGAAAAGCCACTAGTTTGGGCCCAATAACACTGAAATTGACAGAAACACATGAAAATGCATGTACGGTGTGCGCCCTGACCCTGCCAGCGCAGCCGAGCCTTTTGGGTGAGTCTGCATCGGTTCTGATGAAAAGCCACTAGTTTAGGCCCAATAACACTGAAATTGACAGAAACACATGAAAATGCATGTACGGTGTGCGCCCTAACCCTGCCAGCGCAGCCGAGCCTTTTGGGTGAGTCTGCATCGGTTCTGATGAAAAGCGACTAGTTTAGGCCCAATAACACTGAAATTGACAGAAACACATGAAAATGCATGTAACGGTGTGCGCCGTGACCCTGCCAGCGCAGCCGAGGCTTTAGGGTGAGTCTGCATCGGTTCTGATGAAAAGCGACTAGTTTGGGCCCAATAACACTGAAATTGACAGAAACACATGAAAATGCATGTACGGTGTGCGCCCTAACCCTGCCAGCGCAGCTGAGCCTTTTGGGTGAGTCTGCATCGGTTCTGATGAAAAGCCATTAGTTTGGGCCCAATAACACTGAAATTGACAGAAACACATGAAAATGCATGTACGGTGTGCGTCGTGACCCTGCCAGCGCAGCCGAACCTTTTGGGTGAGTCTGCATCGGTTCTGATGAAAAGCCACTAGTTTGGGCCCAATAACACTGAAATTGACAGAAAAACATGAAAATGCATGTAACGGTGTGCGCCGTGACCATGCCAGCGCAGCCGAGCCTTTTGGGTGAGTCTGCATCGGTTCTGATGAAAAGCAACTAGTTTAGGCCCAATAACACTGAAATTGACAGACACACATGAAAATGCATGTACGGTGTGCGCCGTGACCCTGCCAGCGCAGCCGAGGCTTTAGGGTGAGTCTGCATCGGTTCTGATGAAAAGCGACTAGTTTGGGCCCAATAACACTGAAATTGACAGAAAAACATGAAAATGCATGTACGGTGTGCGCCGTGACCCTGCCAGCGCAGCCGAGGCTTTAGGGTGAGTCTGCATCGGTTCTGATGAAGAACGACTAGTTTGGGCCCAATAACACTGAAATTGACAGAAAAACATGAAAATGCATGTAACGGTGTGCGCCGTGACCCTGCCAGCGCAGCCGAGGCTTTAAGGTGAGTCTGCATCGGTTCTGATGAAAAGCCACTAGTTTGGGCCCAATAACACTGAAATTGACAGAAACACATGAAAATGCATGTACGGTGTGCGCCCTGACCCTGCCAGCGCAGCCGAGCCTTTTGGGTGAGTCTGCATCGGTTCTGATGAAAAGCGACTAGTTTAGGCCCAATAACACTGAAATTGACAGAAACACATGAAAATGCATGTACGGTGTGCGCCCTAACCCTGCCAGCGCAGCCGAGCCTTTTGGGTGAGTCTGCATCGGTTCTGATGAAAAGCGACTAGTTTAGGCCCAATAACACTGAAATTGACAGAAACACATGAAAATGCATGTAACGGTGTGCGCCGTGACCCTGCCAGCGCAGCCGAGGCTTTAGGGTGAGTCTGCATCGGTTCTGATGAAAAGCGACTAGTTTGGGCCCAATAACACTGAAATTGACAGAAACACATGAAAATGCATGTACGGTGTGCGCCCTAACCCTGCCAGCGCAGCTGAGCCTTTTGGGTGAGTCTGCATCGGTTCTGATGAAAAGCCATTAGTTTAGGCCCAATAACACTGAAATTGACAGAAACACATGAAAATGCATGTACGGTGTGCGCCGTGACCCTGCCAGCGCAGCCGAGCCTTTTGGGTGAGTCTGCATCGGTTCTGATGAAAAGCCACTAGTTTTGGCCCAATAACACTGAAATTGACGGAAACACATGAAAATGCATGTACGGTGTGCGCCGTGACCCTGCCAGCGCAGCCGAGCCTTTTGGGTGAGTCTGCATCGGTTCTGATGAAAAGCGACTAGTTTAGGCCCAATAACACTGAAATTGACAGAAACACATGAAAATGCATGTACGGTGTGCGCCGTGACCCTGCCAGCGCAGCCGAGCCTTTTGGGTGAGTCTGCATCGGTTCTGATGAAAAGCGACTGGATTGGGCCCAATAACACTGAAATTGACAGAAACACATGAAAATGCATGTAACGGTGTGCGCCGTGACCCTGCCAGCGCAGCCGAGGCTTTAGGGTGAGTCTGCATCGGTTCTGATGAAAAGCGACTAGTTTGGGCCCAATAACACTGAAATTGACAGAAACACATGAAAATGCATGTACGGTGTGCGCCCTGACCCTGCCAGCGCAGCCGAGCCTTTTGGGTGAGTCTGCATCGGTTCTGATGAAAAGCGACTGGATTGGGCCCAATGACACTGAAATTGACAGAAACACATGAAAATGCATGTACGGTGAGCGCCGTGACCCTGCCAGCGCAGCCGAGCCTTTTGGGTGAGTCTGCATCGGTTCTGATGAAAAGCGACTAGTTTAGGCCCAATAACACTGAAATTGACAGAAACACATGAAAATGCATGTACGGTGTGCGCCGTGACCCTGCCAGCGCAGCCGAGGCTTTAGGGTGAGTCTGCATCGGTTCTGATGAAAAGCGACTAGTTTGGGCCCAATAACACTGAAATTGACAGAAAAACATGAAAATGCATGTACGGTGTGCGCCGTGACCCTGCCAGCGCAGCCGAGGCTTTAGGGTGAGTCTGCATCGGTTCTGATGAAGAACGACTAGTTTGGGCCCAATAACACTGAAATTGACAGAAAAACATGAAAATGCATGTAACGGTGTGCGCCGTGACCCTGCCAGCGCAGCCGAGGCTTTAAGGTGAGTCTGCATCGGTTCTGATGAAAAGCGACTAGTTTAGGCCCAATAACACTGAAATTGACAGAAACACATGAAAATGCATGTACGGTGTGCGCCCTAACCCTGCCAGCGCAGCCGAGCCTTTTGGGTGAGTCTGCATCGGTTCTGATGAAAAGCCACTAGTTTAGGCCCAATAACACTGAAATTGACAGAAACACATGAAAATGCATGTACGGTGTGCGCCGTGACCCTGCCAGCGCAGCCGAGCCTTTTGGGTGAGTCTGCATCGGTTCTGATGAAAAGCGACTAGTTTGGGCCCAATAACACTGAAATTGACAGAAACACATGAAAATGCATGTACGGTGTGCGTCGTGACCCTGCCAGCGCAGCCGAACCTTTTGGGTGAGTCTGCATCGGTTCTGATGAAAAGCCACTAGTTTGGGCCCAATAACACTGAAATTGACAGAAAAACATGAAAATGCATGTAACGGTGTGCGCCGTGACCATGCCAGCGCAGCCGAGCCTTTTGGGTGAGTCTGCATCGGTTCTGATGAAAAGCAACTAGTTTAGGCCCAATAACACTGAAATTGACAGACACACATGAAAATGCATGTACGGTGTGCGCCGTGACCCTGCCAGCGCAGCCGAGGCTTTAGGGTGAGTCTGCATCGGTTCTGATGAAAAGCGACTAGTTTGGGCCCAATAACACTGAAATTGACAGAAAAACATGAAAATGCATGTACGGTGTGCGCCGTGACCCTGCCAGCGCAGCCGAGGCTTTAGGGTGAGTCTGCATCGGTTCTGATGAAGAACGACTAGTTTGGGCCCAATAACACTGAAATTGACAGAAAAACATGAAAATGCATGTAACGGTGTGCGCCGTGACCCTGCCAGCGCAGCCGAGCCTTTTGGGTGAGTCTGCATCGGTTCTGATGAAAAGCCACTAGTTTTGGCCCAATAACACTGAAATTGACGGAAACACATGAAAATGCATGTACGGTGTGCGCCGTGACCCTGCCAGCGCAGCCGAGCCTTTTGGGTGAGTCTGCATCGGTTCTGATGAAAAGCGACTAGTTTAGGCCCAATAACACTGAAATTGACAGAAACACATGAAAATGCATGTACGGTGTGCGCCGTGACCCTGCCAGCGCAGCCGAGCCTTTTGGGTGAGTCTGCATCGGTTCTGATGAAAAGCGACTGGATTGGGCCCAATAACACTGAAATTGACAGAAACACATGAAAATGCATGTAACGGTGTGCGCCGTGACCCTGCCAGCGCAGCCGAGGCTTTAGGGTGAGTCTGCATCGGTTCTGATGAAAAGCGACTAGTTTGGGCCCAATGACACTGAAATTGACAGAAACACATGAAAATGCATGTACGGTGTGCGCCCTGACCCTGCCAGCGCAGCCGAGCCTTTTGGGTGAGTCTGCATCGGTTCTGATGAAAAGCGACTGGATTGGGCCCAATGACACTGAAATTGACAGAAACACATGAAAATGCATGTACGGTGTGCGCCGTGACCCTGCCAGCGCAGCCGAGCCTTTTGGGTGAGTCTGCATCGGTTCTGATGAAAAGCGACTAGTTTAGGCCCAATAACACTGAAATTGACAGAAACACATGAAAATGCATGTACGGTGTGCGCCGTGACCCTGCCAGCGCAGCCGAGGCTTTAGGGTGAGTCTGCATCGGTTCTGATGAAAAGCGACTAGTTTGGGCCCAATAACACTGAAATTGACAGAAAAACATGAAAATGCATGTACGGTGTGCGCCGTGACCCTGCCAGCGCAGCCGAGGCTTTAGGGTGAGTCTGCATCGGTTCTGATGAAGAACGACTAGTTTGGGCCCAATAACACTGAAATTGACAGAAAAACATGAAAATGCATGTAACGGTGTGCGCCGTGACCCTGCCAGCGCAGCCGAGGCTTTAGGGTGAGTCTGCATCGGTTCTGATGAAAAGCGACTAGTTTAGGCCCAATAACACTGAAATTGACAGAAACACATGAAAATGCATGTACGGTGTGCGCCCTAACCCTGCCAGCGCAGCCGAGCCTTTTGGGTGAGTCTGCATCGGTTCTGATGAAAAGCGACTAGTTTAGGCCCAATAACACTGAAATTGACAGAAACACATGAAAATGCATGTAACGGTGTGCGCCGTGACCCTGCCAGCGCAGCCGAGGCTTTAGGGTGAGTCTGCATCGGTTCTGATGAAAAGCGACTAGTTTGGGCCCAATAACACTGAAATTGACAGAAACACATGAAAATGCATGTACGGTGTGCGTCGTGACCCTGCCAGCGCAGCCGAACCTTTTGGGTGAGTCTGCATCGGTTCTGATGAAAAGCCACTAGTTTGGGCCCAATAACACTGAAATTGACAGAAAAACATGAAAATGCATGTAACGGTGTGCGCCGTGACCATGCCAGCGCAGCCGAGCCTTTTGGGTGAGTCTGCATCGGTTCTGATGAAAAGCAACTAGTTTAGGCCCAATAACACTGAAATTGACAGACACACATGAAAATGCATGTACGGTGTGCGCCGTGACCCTGCCAGCGCAGCCGAGGCTTTAGGGTGAGTCTGCATCGGTTCTGATGAAAAGCGACTAGTTTGGGCCCAATAACACTGAAATTGACAGAAAAACATGAAAATGCATGTACGGTGTGCGCCGTGACCCTGCCAGCGCAGCCGAGGCTTTAGGGTGAGTCTGCATCGGTTCTGATGAAGAACGACTAGTTTGGGCCCAATAACACTGAAATTGACAGAAAAACATGAAAATGCATGTAACGGTGTGCGCCGTGACCCTGCCAGCGCAGCCGAGGCTTTAAGGTGAGTCTGCATCGGTTCTGATGAAAAGCCACTAGTTTGGGCCCAATAACACTGAAATTGACAGAAACACATGAAAATGCATGTACGGTGTGCGCCCTGACCCTGCCAGCGCAGCCGAGCCTTTTGGGTGAGTCTGCATCGGTTCTGATGAAAAGCGACTAGTTTAGGCCCAATAACACTGAAATTGACAGAAACACATGAAAATGCATGTACGGTGTGCGCCCTAACCCTGCCAGCGCAGCCGAGCCTTTTGGGTGAGTCTGCATCGGTTCTGATGAAAAGCGACTAGTTTAGGCCCAATAACACTGAAATTGACAGAAACACATGAAAATGCATGTAACGGTGTGCGCCGTGACCCTGCCAGCGCAGCCGAGGCTTTAGGGTGAGTCTGCATCGGTTCTGATGAAAAGCGACTAGTTTGGGCCCAATAACACTGAAATTGACAGAAACACATGAAAATGCATGTACGGTGTGCGCCGTGACCCTGCCAGCGCAGCCGAGCCTTTTGGGTGAGTCTGCATCGGTTCTGATGAAAAGCCACTAGTTTGGGCCCAATAACACTGAAATTGACAGAAAAACATGAAAATGCATGTAACGGTGTGCGCCGTGACCATGCCAGCGCAGCCGAGCCTTTTGGGTGAGTCTGCATCGGTTCTGATGAAAAGCGACTGGATTGGGCCCAATAACACTGAAATTGACAGAAAAACATGAAAATGCATGTAACGGTGTGCGCCGTGACCCTGCCAGCGCAGCCAAGCCTTTTGGGTGAGTCTGCATCGGATCTGATGAAAAGCGACTGGTTTGGGCCCAATAACACTGAAATTGACAGAAACACATGAAAATGCATGTACGGTGTGCGCTGTGACCCTGCCAGCGCAGCCGAGCCTTTTGGGTGAGTCTGCATCGGTTCTGATGAAAAGCCACTAGTTTGGGCCCAATAACACTGAAATTGACAGAAACACATGAAAATGCATGTACGGTGTGCGCCGTGACCCTGCCAGCGCAGCCGAGCCTTTTGGGTGAGTCTGCATCGGTTCTGATGAAAAGCGACTAGTTAAGGCCCAATAACACTGAAATTGACAGAAAAACATGAAAATGCATGTAACGGTGTGCGCCGTGACCCTGCCAGCGCAGCCGAGGCTTTAGGGTGAGTCTGCATCGGTTCTGATGAAAAGCGACTAGTTTGGGCCCAATAACACTGAAATTGACAGAAAAACATGAAAATGCATGTACGGTGTGCGCCGTGACCCTGCCAGCGCAGCCGAGGCTTTAGGGTGAGTCTGCATCGGTTCTGATGAAGAACGACTAGTTTGGGCCCAATAACACTGAAATTGACAGAAAAACATGAAAATGCATGTAACGGTGTGCGCCGTGACCCTGCCAGCGCAGCCGAGGCTTTAGGGTGAGTCTGCATCGGTTCTGATGAAAAGCGACTAGTTTAGGCCCAATAACACTGAAATTGACAGAAACACATGAAAATGCATGTACGGTGTGCGCCCTAACCCTGCCAGCGCAGCCGAGCCTTTTGGGTGAGTCTGCATCGGTTCTGATGAAAAGCGACTAGTTTAGGCCCAATAACACTGAAATTGACAGAAACACATGAAAATGCATGTAACGGTGTGCGCCGTGACCCTGCCAGCGCAGCCGAGGCTTTAGGGTGAGTCTGCATCGGTTCTGATGAAAAGCGACTAGTTTGGGCCCAATAACACTGAAATTGACAGAAACACATGAAAATGCATGTACGGTGTGCGTCGTGACCCTGCCAGCGCAGCCGAACCTTTTGGGTGAGTCTGCATCGGTTCTGATGAAAAGCCACTAGTTTGGGCCCAATAACACTGAAATTGACAGAAAAACATGAAAATGCATGTAACGGTGTGCGCCGTGACCATGCCAGCGCAGCCGAGCCTTTTGGGTGAGTCTGCATCGGTTCTGATGAAAAGCAACTAGTTTAGGCCCAATAACACTGAAATTGACAGACACACATGAAAATGCATGTACGGTGTGCGCCGTGACCCTGCCAGCGCAGCCGAGGCTTTAGGGTGAGTCTGCATCGGTTCTGATGAAAAGCGACTAGTTTGGGCCCAATAACACTGAAATTGACAGAAAAACATGAAAATGCATGTACGGTGTGCGCCGTGACCCTGCCAGCGCAGCCGAGGCTTTAGGGTGAGTCTGCATCGGTTCTGATGAAGAACGACTAGTTTGGGCCCAATAACACTGAAATTGACAGAAAAACATGAAAATGCATGTAACGGTGTGCGCCGTGACCCTGCCAGCGCAGCCGAGGCTTTAAGGTGAGTCTGCATCGGTTCTGATGAAAAGCCACTAGTTTGGGCCCAATAACACTGAAATTGACAGAAACACATGAAAATGCATGTACGGTGTGCGCCCTGACCCTGCCAGCGCAGCCGAGCCTTTTGGGTGAGTCTGCATCGGTTCTGATGAAAAGCGACTAGTTTAGGCCCAATAACACTGAAATTGACAGAAACACATGAAAATGCATGTACGGTGTGCGCCCTAACCCTGCCAGCGCAGCCGAGCCTTTTGGGTGAGTCTGCATCGGTTCTGATGAAAAGCGACTAGTTTAGGCCCAATAACACTGAAATTGACAGAAACACATGAAAATGCATGTAACGGTGTGCGCCGTGACCCTGCCAGCGCAGCCGAGGCTTTAGGGTGAGTCTGCATCGGTTCTGATGAAAAGCGACTAGTTTGGGCCCAATAACACTGAAATTGACAGAAACACATGAAAATGCATGTACGGTGTGCGCCGTGACCCTGCCAGCGCAGCCGAGCCTTTTGGGTGAGTCTGCATCGGTTCTGATGAAAAGCCACTAGTTTGGGCCCAATAACACTGAAATTGACAGAAAAACATGAAAATGCATGTAACGGTGTGCGCCGTGACCATGCCAGCGCAGCCGAGCCTTTTGGGTGAGTCTGCATCGGTTCTGATGAAAAGCGACTGGATTGGGCCCAATAACACTGAAATTGACAGAAAAACATGAAAATGCATGTAACGGTGTGCGCCGTGACCCTGCCAGCGCAGCCGAGCCTTTTGGGTGAGTCTGCATCGGATCTGATGAAAAGCGACTGGTTTGGGCCCAATAACACTGAAATTGACAGAAACACATGAAAATGCATGTACGGTGTGCGCTGTGACCCTGCCAGCGCAGCCGAGCCTTTTGGGTGAGTCTGCATCGGTTCTGATGAAAAGCCACTAGTTTGGGCCCAATAACACTGAAATTGACAGAAACACATGAAAATGCATGTACGGTGTGCGCCGTGACCCTGCCAGCGCAGCCGAGCCTTTTGGGTGAGTCTGCTTCGGTTCTGATGAAAAGCGACTAGTTAAGGCCCAATAACACTGAAATTGACAGAAAAACATGAAAATGCATGTAACGGTGTGCGCCGTGACCCTGCCAGCGCAGCCGAGGCTTTAGGGTGAGTCTGCATCGGTTCTGATGAAAAGCGACTAGTTTGGGCCCAATAACACTGAAATTGACAGAAACACATGAAAATGCATGTACGGTGTGCGCCCTGACCCTGCCAGCGCAGCCGAGCCTTTTGGGTGAGTCTGCATCGGTTCTGATGAAAAGCGACTAGTTTAGGCCCAATAACACTGAAATTGACAGAAACACATGAAATTGCATGTACGGTGTGCGCCGTGACCCTGCCAGCGCAGCCGAGCCTTTTGGGTGAGTCTGCATCGGTTCTGATGAAAAGCGACTAGTTTAGGCCCAATAACACTGAAATTGACAGAAACACATGAAAATGCATGTACGGTGTGCGCCGTGACCCTGCCAGCGCAGCCGAGCCTTTTGGGTGAGTCTGCATCGGTTCTGATGAAAAGCGACTAGTTTAGGCCCAATAACACTGAAATTGACAGAAAAACATGAAAATGCATGTAACGGTGTGCGCCGTGACCCTGCCAGCGCAGCCGAGGCTTTAGAGTGAGTCTGCATCGGTTCTGATGAAAAGCGACTGGTTTGGGCCCAATAACACTGAAATTGACAGAAACACTTGAAAATGCATGTACGGTGTGCGCCCTGACCCTGCCAGCGCAGCCGAGCCTTTTGTGTGAGTCTGCATCGGTTCTGATGAAAAGCCACTAGTTTAGGCCCAATAACACTGAAATTGACAGAAACACATGAAAATGCATGTACGGTGTGCGCCGTGACCCTGCCAGCGCAGCCGAGCCTTTTGGGTGAGTCTGCATCGGTTCTGATGAAAAGCGACTAGTTTGGGCCCAATAACACTGAAATTGACAGAAACACATGAAAATGCATGTACGGTGTGCGCCCTGACCCTGCCAGCGCAGCCGAGCCTTTTGGGTGAGTCTGCATCGGTTCTGATGAAAAGCGACTAGTTTAGGCCCAATAACACTGAAATTGACAGAAACACATGAAATTGCATGTACGGTGTGCGCCGTGACCCTGCCAGCGCAGCCGAGCCTTTTGGGTGAGTCTGCATCGGTTCTGATGAAAAGCCACTAGTTTGGGCCCAATAACACTGAAATTGACAGAAAACATGAAAATGCATGTAACGGTGTGCGCCGTGACCCTGCCAGCGCAGCCGAGGCTTTAGGGTGAGTCTGCATCGGTTCTGATGAAAAGCGACTAGTTTGGGCCCAATAACACTGAAATTGACAGAAACACATGAAAATGCATGTACGGTGTGCGCCCTAACCCTGCCAGCGCAGCTGAGCCCTTTTGGGTGAGTCTGCATCGGTTCTGATGAAAAGCCATTAGTTTGGGCCCAATAACACTGAAATTGACAGAAACACATGAAAATGCATGTACGGTGTGCGCCGTGACCCTGCCAGCGCAGCCGAGCCTTTTGGGTGAGTCTGCATCGGTTCTGATGAAAAGCCACTAGTTTAGGCCCAATAACACTGAAATTGACAGAAACACATGAAAATGCATGTACGGTGTGCGCGTGACCCTGCCAGCGCAGCCCAGCCCTTTGGGTGAGTCTGCATCGGTTCTGATGAAAAGCCACTAGTTTGGGCCCAATAACACTGAAATTGACAGAAACACATGAAAATGCATGTACGGTGTGCGCCCTGACCCTGCCAGCGCAGCCGAGCCTTTTGGGTGAGTCTGCATCGGTTCTGATGAAAAGCCACTAGTTTAGGCCCAATAACACTGAAATTGACAGAAACACATGAAAATGCATGTAACGGTGTGCGCCGTGACCCTGCCAGCGCAGCCGAGGCTTTAGGGTGAGTCTGCATCGGTTCTGATGAAAAGCGACTAGTTTGGGCCCAATAACACTGAAATTGACAGAAAACACATGAAAATGCATGTAACGGTGTGCGCCCTGACCCTGCCAGCGCAGCCGAGCCTTTTGGGTGAGTCTGCATCGGTTCTGATGAAAAGCCACTAGTTTAGGCCCAATAACACTGAAATTGACAGAAACACATGAAAATGCATGTACGGTGTGCGCCGTGACCCTGCCAGCGCAGCCGAGCCTTTTGGGTTAGTCTGCATCGGTTCTGATGAAAAGCCACTAGTTTGGGCCCAATAACACTGAAATTGACAGAAAACATGAAAATGCATGTAACGGTGTGCGCCGTGACCCTGCCAGCGCAGCCGAGGCTTTAGGGTGAGTCTGCATCGGTTCTGATGAAAAGCGACTAGTTTGGGCCCAATAACACTGAAATTGACAGAAACACATGAAAATGCATGTACGGTGTGCGCCCTAACCCTGCCAGCGCAGCTGAGCCTTTTGGGTGAGTCTGCATCGGTTCTGATGAAAAGCGACTGGATTGGGCCCAATAACACTGAAATTGACAGAAACACATGAAAATGCATGTACGGTGTGCGCTGTGACCCTGCCAGCGCAGCCGAGCCTTTTGGGTGAGTCTGCATCGGTTCTGATGAAAAAGCCACTAGTTTGGGCCCAATAACACTGAAATTGACAGAAACACATGAAAATGCATGTACGGTGTGCGCCCTGACCCTGCCAGCGCAGCCGAGCCTTTTGGGTGAGTCTGCATCGGTTCTGATGAAAAGCGACTAGTTTAGGCCCAATAACACTGAAATTGACAGAAACACATGAAAATGCATGTACGGTGTGCGCCGTGACCCTGCCAGCGCAGCCGAGCCTTTTGGGTGAGTCTGCATCGGTTCTGATGAAAAGCGACTAGTTTAGGCCCAATAACACTGAAATTGACAGAAAAACATGAAAATGCATGTAACGGTGTGCGCCGTGACCCTGCCAGCGCAGCCGAGGCTTTAGGGTGAGTCTGCATCGGTTCTGATGAAAAGCGACTAGTTTAGGCCCAATAACACTGAAATTGACAGAAACACATGAAAATGCATGTACGGTGTGCGCCCTGACCCTGCCAGCGCAGCCGAGCCTTTTGGGTGAGTCTGCATCGGTTCTGATGAAAAGCGACTAGTTTAGGCCCAATAACACTGAAATTGACAGAAACACATGAAAATGCATGTACGGTGTGCGCCGTGACCCTGCCAGCGCAGCCGAGCCTTTTGGGTGAGTCTGCATCGGTTCTGATGAAAAGCGACCGGGATTGGGCCCAATAACATTGAAATTGACAGAAAAACATG
>NW_027095883.1:0-84976 GCF_963924715.1 Thunnus thynnus | reverse complement strand
CATTTTCATGTGTTTCTGTCAATTTCAGTGCTATTGGGCCCAAACTAGTCACTTTTCACCAGAATCGATCCAGACTCACCCAAAACGCTCTGCTGTACTGGCAGAGTCACGGCACACACCATACATGCATTTTCATGTGTTTCTGTCAATTTCAGTGTTAGTGGACCCAAACTAGTCACTTTTCATCATATTCGATCCAGACTCACACCTAATGCTTGGTTCTGCTAGCAGAGTGAAGGCACACACAGAGAATATGCATTTTCATGTGTTTCTATCAATTTCAGTGTTAGTGGACCCAAACTAGTCACTTTTCATCATATTCGATCCAGACTCACACCTAATACTCGGTTCTGCTAGCAGAGTGAAGGCACACACAGTATATGCATTTTCATGTGTTTCTATCAATTTCAGTATTAGTGGGCCCAAACTAGTCACTTTTCATCATATTCGATCAAGACTCTTACCTAATGCTTGGTTCTGCTGGCAGAGTGAAGACACACAGAGAATATTCATTTTCATTTGTTTCTATCAATTTCATTGTTATCGGACACAAACTAGTCACTTTTCATCATATTCGATCCAGACTCACACCTAATGCTCGGTTCTGCTAGCAGAGTGAAGGGACACACAGAATATGCATTTTCATGTGTTTCTATCAATTTCAGTGTTATTGGACCCAAACTAGTCACTTTTCATCATATTCGATCCAGACTCACACCTAATGCTTGGTTCTGCTAGCAGAGTGAAGGCACACACAGAGAATATGCATTTTCATGTGTTTCTATCAATTTCAGTGTTATCGGACAGAAACTAGTCACTTTTCATCATATTCGATCCAGACTCACACCTAATGCTTGGTTCTGCTAGCAGAGTGAAGGCACACACAGAGAATATGCATTTTCATGTGTTTCTATCAATTTCAGTGTTATCGGACACAAATTAGTCACTTTTCATCATATTCGATCCAGACTCACACCTAATGCTTGGTTCTGCTAGCAGAGTGAAGGCACACACAGTATATGCATTTTCATGTGTTTCTGTCAATTTCAGTGTTATCGGACACAAACTAGTCACTTTTCATCATATTTGATCCAGACTCACACCTAATGCTTGGTTCTGGTAGCAGAGTGAAGGCACACACAATACATGCATTTCCATGTGTTTCTGTCAATTTCAGTGTTATTGGGCCCAAACTAGTCACTTTTCATCAGAATCGATGCAGACTCACACCTAATGCTTGGTTCTGCTAGCAGAGTGAAAGCACACACAGAATATGCATTTTCATGTGTTTCTGTCAATTTCAGTGATATTGGGCCCAAACTAGTCACTTTTCATCAGAATCGCTCCAGACTCACCCAAAACGCTCTGCTGTACTGGCAGAGTCACGGCACACACCGTACATGCATTTTCATGTGTTTCTGTCAGTTTCAGTGTTAGTGGGCCCAAACTAGTCACTTTTCATTATATTCAATCCAGACTCACACCTAATACTTGGTACTGCTAGCAGAGTGAAGACACACAGAGAATATGCATTTTCATGTGTTTCTATCAATTTCAGTGTTATCGGACACAAATTAGTCACTTTTCATCATATTCGATCCAGACTCACACCTAATGCTTGGTACTGCTAGCAGAGTGAAGGCACACAGAAAATATGCATTTTCATGTGTTTCTATCAATTTCAGTGTTATCGGACAGAAACTTGTCACTTTTCATCATATTCGATCCAGACTCACACCTAATGCTCGGTTCTGCTAGCAGAGTGAAGGCACACACAGAATTTGCATTTTCATGTGTTTCTGTCAATTTCAGTGTTATTGGGCCCAAACTAGTCACTTTTCACCAGAATCGATCCAGACTCACCCAAAACGCTCTGCTGTACTGGCAGAGTCACGGCACACACCATACATGCATTTTCATGTGTTTCTGTCAATTTCAGTGTTAGTGGACCCAAACTAGTCACTTTTCATCATATTCGATCCAGACTCACACCTAATGCTTGGTTCTGCTAGCAGAGTGAAGGCACACATAGAATATGCATTTTCATGTGTTTCTGTCAATTTCAGTGTTTTTGGGCCCAAACTAGTCACTTTTCATCATATTCGATCCAGACTCACACCTAATGCTTGGTTCTGCTAGCAGAGTGAAGACACACAGAGAATATGCATTTTCATATGTTTCTATCAATTTCAGTGTTATTGGACACAAACTAGTCACTTTTCATCATATTCGATCCAGACTCACACCTAATGCTTGGTTCTGCTAGCAGAGTGAAGGCACACACAGTATATGCATTTTCATGTGTTTGTGTCAATTTCAGTGTTAGTGGGCCCAAACTAGTCACTTTTCATCATATTTGATCCAGACTCACACCTAATGCTTGGTTCTGCTAGCAGAGTGAAGACACACAGAGAATATGCATTTTCATGTGTTTCTATCAATTTCAGTGTTATCGGACACAAATTAGTCACTTTTCATCATATTCGATCCAGACTCACACCTAATGCTTGGTACTGCTAGCAGAGTGAAGACACACAGAAAATATGCATTTTCATGTGTTTCTATCAATTTCAGTGTTATCGGACAGAAACTTGTCACTTTTCATCATATTCGATCCAGACTCACACCTAATGCTCGGTTCTGCTAGCAGAGTGAAGGCACACACAGAATTTGCATTTTCATGTGTTTCTGTCAATTTCAGTGTTATTGGGCCCAAACTAGTCACTTTTCACCAGAATCGATCCAGACTCACCCAAAACGCTCTGCTGTACTGGCAGAGTCACGGCACACACCATACATGCATTTTCATGTGTTTCTGTCAATTTCAGTGTTAGTGGACCCAAACTAGTCACTTTTCATCATATTCGATCCAGACTCACACCTAATACTCGGTTCTGCTAGCAGAGTGAAGGCACACACAGTATATGCATTTTCATGTGTTTCTATCAATTTCAGTATTAGTGGGCCCAAACTAGTCACTTTTCATCATATTCGATCAAGACTCTTACCTAATGCTTGGTTCTGCTAGCAGAGTGAAGACACACAGAGAATATTCATTTTCATTTGTTTCTATCAATTTCATTGTTATCGGACACAAACTAGTCACTTTTCATCATATTCGATCCAGACTCACACCTAATGCTCGGTTCTGCTAGCAGAGTGAAGGGACACACAGAATATGCATTTTCATGTGTTTCTGTCAATTTCAGTGTTATTGGGCCCAAACTAGTCACTTTTCATCAGAATCGATGCAGACTCACACCTAAAGCTTGGTTCTGCTAGCAGAGTGAAAGCACACACAGAATATGCATTTTCATGTGTTTCTGTCAATTTCATTGTTATCGGACACAAACTAGTCACTTTTCATCATATTCGATCCAGACTCACACCTAATGCTCGGTTCTGCTAGCAGAGTGAAGGGACACACAGAATATGCATTTTCATGTGTTTCTGTCAATTTCAGTGTTATTGGACCCAAACTAGTCACTTTTCATCATATTCGATCCAGACTCACACCTAATGCTTGGTTCTGCTAGCAGAGTGAAGGCACACACAGAGAATATGCATTTTCATGTGTTTCTATCAATTTCAGTGTTATCGGACAGAAACTAGTCACTTTTCATCATATTCGATCCAGACTCACACCTAATGCTTGGTTCTGCTAGCAGAGTGAAGGCACACACAGAGAATATGCATTTTCATGTGTTTCTATCAATTTCAGTGTTATCGGACACAAATTAGTCACTTTTCATCATATTCGATCCAGACTCACACCTAATGCTTGGTTCTGCTAGCAGAGTGAAGGCACACACAGTATATGCATTTTCATGTGTTTCTGTCAATTTCAGTGTTATCGGACACAAACTAGTCACTTTTCATCATATTTGATCCAGACTCACACCTAATGCTTGGTTCTGGTAGCAGAGTGAAGGCACACACAATACATGCATTTCCATGTGTTTCTGTCAATTTCAGTGTTATTGGGCCCAAACTAGTCACTTTTCATCAGAATCGATGCAGACTCACACCTAAAGCTTGGTTCTGCTAGCAGAGTGAAAGCACACACAGAATATGCATTTTCATGTGTTTCTGTCAATTTCAGTGATATTGGGCCCAAACTAGTCACTTTTCATCAGAATCGCTCCAGACTCACCCAAAACGCTCTGCTGTACTGGCAGAGTCACGGCACACACCGTACATGCATTTTCATGTGTTTCTGTCAGTTTCAGTGTTAGTGGGCCCAAACTAGTCACTTTTCATTATATTCAATCCAGACTCACACCTAATACTTGGTTCTGCTAGCAGAGTGAAGACACACAGAGAATATGCATTTTCATGTGTTTCTATCAATTTCAGTGTTATCGGACACAAATTAGTCACTTTTCATCATATTCGATCCAGACTCACACCTAATGCTTGGTACTGCTAGCAGAGTGAAGGCACACAGAAAATATGCATTTTCATGTGTTTCTATCAATTTCAGTGTTATCGGACAGAAACTTGTCACTTTTCATCATATTCGATCCAGACTCACACCTAATGCTCGGTTCTGCTAGCAGAGTGAAGGCACACACAGAATTTGCATTTTCATGTGTTTCTGTCAATTTCAGTGTTATTGGGCCCAAACTAGTCACTTTTCACCAGAATCGATCCAGACTCACCCAAAACGCTCTGCTGTACTGGCAGAGTCACGGCACACACCATACATGCATTTTCATGTGTTTCTGTCAATTTCAGTGTTAGTGGACCCAAACTAGTCACTTTTCATCATATTCGATCCAGACTCACACCTAATGCTTGGTTCTGCTAGCAGAGTGAAGGCACACATAGAATATGCATTTTCATGTGTTTCTGTCAATTTCAGTGTTTTTGGGCCCAAACTAGTCACTTTTCATCATATTCGATCCAGACTCACACCTAATGCTTGGTTCTGCTAGCAGAGTGAAGACACACAGAGAATATGCATTTTCATATGTTTCTATCAATTTCAGTGTTATTGGACACAAACTAGTCACTTTTCATCATATTCGATCCAGACTCACACCTAATGCTTGGTTCTGCTAGCAGAGTGAAGGCACACACAGTATATGCATTTTCATGTGTTTGTGTCAATTTCAGTGTTAGTGGGCCCAAACTAGTCACTTTTCATCATATTTGATCCAGACTCACACCTAATGCTTGGTTCTGCTAGCAGAGTGAAGACACACAGAGAATATGCATTTTCATGTGTTTCTATCAATTTCAGTGTTATCGGACACAAATTAGTCACTTTTCATCATATTCGATCCAGACTCACACCTAATGCTCGGTTCTGCTAGCAGAGTGAAGGGACACACAGAATATGCATTTTCATGTGTTTCTATCAATTTCAGTGTTATCGGACAGAAACTTGTCACTTTTCATCATATTCGATCCAGACTCACACCTAATGCTCGGTTCTGCTAGCAGAGTGAAGGCACACACAGAATTTGCATTTTCATGTGTTTCTGTCAATTTCAGTGTTATTGGGCCCAAACTAGTCACTTTTCACCAGAATCGATCCAGACTCACCCAAAACGCTCTGCTGTACTGGCAGAGTCACGGCACACACCATACATGCATTTTCATGTGTTTCTGTCAATTTCAGTGTTAGTGGACCCAAACTAGTCACTTTTCATCATATTCGATCCAGACTCACACCTAATACTCGGTTCTGCTAGCAGAGTGAAGGCACACACAGTATATGCATTTTCATGTGTTTCTATCAATTTCAGTATTAGTGGGCCCAAACTAGTCACTTTTCATCATATTCGATCAAGACTCTTACCTAATGCTTGGTTCTGCTAGCAGAGTGAAGACACACAGAGAATATTCATTTTCATTTGTTTCTATCAATTTCATTGTTATCGGACACAAACTAGTCACTTTTCATCATATTCGATCCAGACTCACACCTAATGCTCGGTTCTGCTAGCAGAGTGAAGGGACACACAGAATATGCATTTTCATGTGTTTCTGTCAATTTCAGTGTTATTGGGCCCAAACTAGTCACTTTTCATCAGAATCGATGCAGACTCACACCTAAAGCTTGGTTCTGCTAGCAGAGTGAAAGCACACACAGAATATGCATTTTCATGTGTTTCTGTCAATTTCATTGTTATCGGACACAAACTAGTCACTTTTCATCATATTCGATCCAGACTCACACCTAATGCTCGGTTCTGCTAGCAGAGTGAAGGGACACACAGAATATGCATTTTCATGTGTTTCTGTCAATTTCAGTGTTATTGGACCCAAACTAGTCACTTTTCATCATATTCGATCCAGACTCACACCTAATGCTTGGTTCTGCTAGCAGAGTGAAGGCACACACAGAGAATATGCATTTTCATGTGTTTCTATCAATTTCAGTGTTATCGGACAGAAACTAGTCACTTTTCATCATATTCGATCCAGACTCACACCTAATGCTTGGTTCTGCTAGCAGAGTGAAGGCACACACAGAGAATATGCATTTTCATGTGTTTCTATCAATTTCAGTGTTATCGGACACAAATTAGTCACTTTTCATCATATTCGATCCAGACTCACACCTAATGCTTGGTTCTGCTAGCAGAGTGAAGGCACACACAGTATATGCATTTTCATGTGTTTCTGTCAATTTCAGTGTTATCGGACACAAACTAGTCACTTTTCATCATATTTGATCCAGACTCACACCTAATGCTTGGTTCTGGTAGCAGAGTGAAGGCACACACAATACATGCATTTCCATGTGTTTCTGTCAATTTCAGTGTTATTGGGCCCAAACTAGTCACTTTTCATCAGAATCGATGCAGACTCACACCTAAAGCTTGGTTCTGCTAGCAGAGTGAAAGCACACACAGAATATGCATTTTCATGTGTTTCTGTCAATTTCAGTGATATTGGGCCCAAACTAGTCACTTTTCATCAGAATCGCTCCAGACTCACCCAAAACGCTCTGCTGTACTGGCAGAGTCACGGCACACACCGTACATGCATTTTCATGTGTTTCTGTCAGTTTCAGTGTTAGTGGGCCCAAACTAGTCACTTTTCATTATATTCAATCCAGACTCACACCTAATACTTGGTTCTGCTAGCAGAGTGAAGACACACAGAGAATATGCATTTTCATGTGTTTCTATCAATTTCAGTGTTATCGGACACAAATTAGTAACTTTTCATCATATTCGATCCAGACTCACACCTAATGCTTGGTACTGCTAGCAGAGTGAAGGCACACAGAAAATATGCATTTTCATGTGTTTCTATCAATTTCAGTGTTATCGGACAGAAACTTGTCACTTTTCATCATATTCGATCCAGACTCACACCTAATGCTCGGTTCTGCTAGCAGAGTGAAGGCACACACAGAATTTGCATTTTCATGTGTTTCTGTCAATTTCAGTGTTATTGGGCCCAAACTAGTCACTTTTCACCAGAATCGATCCAGACTCACCCAAAACGCTCTGCTGTACTGGCAGAGTCACGGCACACACCATACATGCATTTTCATGTGTTTCTGTCAATTTCAGTGTTAGTGGACCCAAACTAGTCACTTTTCATCATATTCGATCCAGACTCACACCTAATGCTTGGTTCTGCTAGCAGAGTGAAGGCACACATAGAATATGCATTTTCATGTGTTTCTGTCAATTTCAGTGTTTTTGGGCCCAAACTAGTCAGTTTTCATCATATTCGATCCAGACTCACACCTAATGCTTGGTTCTGCTAGCAGAGTGAAGACACACAGAGAATATGCATTTTCATATGTTTCTATCAATTTCAGTGTTATTGGACACAAACTAGTCACTTTTCATCATATTCGATCCAGACTCACACCTAATGCTTGGTTCTGCTAGCAGAGTGAAGGCACACACAGTATATGCATTTTCATGTGTTTGTGTCAATTTCAGTGTTAGTGGGCCCAAACTAGTCACTTTTCATCATATTTGATCCAGACTCACACCTAATGCTTGGTTCTGCTAGCAGAGTGAAGACACACAGAGAATATGCATTTTCATGTGTTTCTATCAATTTCAGTGTTATCGGACACAAATTAGTCACTTTTCATCATATTCGATCCAGACTCACACCTAATGCTTGGTACTGCTAGCAGAGTGAAGACACACAGAAAATATGCATTTTCATGTGTTTCTATCAATTTCAGTGTTATCGGACAGAAACTTGTCACTTTTCATCATATTCGATCCAGACTCACACCTAATGCTCGGTTCTGCTAGCAGAGTGAAGGCACACACAGAATTTGCATTTTCATGTGTTTCTGTCAATTTCAGTGTTATTGGGCCCAAACTAGTCACTTTTCACCAGAATCGATCCAGACTCACCCAAAACGCTCTGCTGTACTGGCAGAGTCACGGCACACACCATACATGCATTTTCATGTTTCTGTCAATTTCAGTGTTAGTGGACCCAAACTAGTCACTTTTCATCATATTCGATCCAGACTCACACCTAATACTCGGTTCTGCTAGCAGAGTGAAGGCACACACAGTATATGCATTTTCATGTGTTTCTATCAATTTCAGTATTAGTGGGCCCAAACTAGTCACTTTTCATCATATTCGATCAAGACTCTTACCTAATGCTTGGTTCTGCTAGCAGAGTGAAGACACACAGAGAATATTCATTTTCATTTGTTTCTATCAATTTCATTGTTATCGGACACAAACTAGTCACTTTTCATCATATTCGATCCAGACTCACACCTAATGCTCGGTTCTGCTAGCAGAGTGAAGGGACACACAGAATATGCATTTTCATGTGTTTCTATCAATTTCAGTGTTATCGGACAGAAACTTGTCACTTTTCATCATATTCGATCCAGACTCACACCTAATGCTCGGTTCTGCTAGCAGAGTGAAGGCACACACAGAATTTGCATTTTCATGTGTTTCTGTCAATTTCAGTGTTATTGGGCCAAAACTAGTCACTTTTCACCAGAATCGATCCAGACTCACCCAAAACGCTCTGCTGTACTGGCAGAGTCACGGCACACACCATACATGCATTTTCATGTGTTTCTGTCAATTTCAGTGTTAGTGGACCCAAACTAGTCACTTTTCATCATATTCGATCCAGACTCACACCTAATACTCGGTTCTGCTAGCAGAGTGAAGGCACACACAGTATATGCATTTTCATGTGTTTCTATCAATTTCAGTATTAGTGGGCCCAAACTAGTCACTTTTCATCATATTCGATCAAGACTCTTACCTAATGCTTGGTTCTGCTAGCAGAGTGAAGACACACAGAGAATATTCATTTTCATTTGTTTCTATCATTTTCAGTGTTATCGGACACAAACTAGTCACTTTTCATCATATTCGATCCAGACTCACACCTAATGCTTGGTTCTGCTAGCAGAGTGAAGGCACACACAGTATATGCATTTTCATGTGTTTGTGTCAATTTCAGTGTTAGTGGGCCCAAACTAGTCACTTTTCATCATATTCGATCCAGACTCACACCTAATGCTTGGTTCTGCTAGCAGAGTGAAGGCACACATAGAATTTGCATTTTCATGTGTTTCTGTCAATTTCAGTGTTATTGGGCCCAAACTAGTCACTTTTCACCAGAATCGATCCAGACTCACCCAAAACGCTCTGCTGTACTGGCAGAGTCACGGCACACACCATACATGCATTTTCATGTGTTTCTGTCAATTTCAGTGTTAGTGGACCCAAACTAGTCACTTTTCATCATATTCGATCCAGACTCACACCTAATGCTCGGTTCTGCTAGCAGAGTGAAGACACACAGAGAATATTCATTTTCATTTGTTTCTATCAATTTCATTGTTATCGGACACAAACTAGTCACTTTTCATCATATTCGATCCAGACTCACACCTAATGCTCGGTTCTGCTAGCAGAGTGAAGGCACACACAGAATATGCATTTTCATGTGTTTCTGTCAATTTCAGTGTTATTGGACCCAAACTAGTCACTTTTCATCATATTCGATCAAGACTCACACCTAATGCTTGGTACTGCTAGCAGAGTGAAGACACACAGAGAATATGCATTTTTATGTGTTTCTATCAATTTCAGTGTTATAGGACACAAACTAGTCACTTTTCATCATATTCGATCCAGACTCACACCTAATGCTTGGTACTGCTAGCAGAGTGAAGACACACAGAGAATATGCATTTTCATGTGTTTCTGTCAATTTCAGTGTTATTGGGCCCAAACTAGTCACTTTTCATCAGAATCGATGCAGACTCACACCTAAAGCTTGGTTCTGCTAGCAGAGTGAAGGCACACACAGAATATGCATTTTCATGTGTTTCTGTCAATTTCAGTGATATTGGGCCCAAACTAGTCACTTTTCATCAGAATCGCTCCAGACTCACCCAAAACGCTCTGCTGTACTGGCAGAGTCACGGCACACACCGTACATGCATTTTCATGTGTTTCTGTCAGTTTCAGTGTTAGTGGGCCCAAACTAGTCACTTTTCATCATATTCGATCAAGACTCTTACCTAATGCTTGGTTCTGCTAGCAGAGTGAAGACACACAGAGAATATTCATTTTCATGTGTTTCTATCAATTTCATTGTTATCGGACACAAACTAGTCACTTTTCATCATATTCGATCCAGACTCACACCTAATGCTCGGTTCTGCTAGCAGAGTGAAGGGACACACAGAATATGCATTTTCATGTGTTTCTGTCAATTTCAGTGTTATTGGACCCAAACTAGTCACTTTTCATCATATTCGATCCAGACTCACACCTAATGCTTGGTTCTGCTAGCAGAGTGAAGGCACACAAAGAGAATATGCATTTTCATGTGTTTCTATCAATTTCAGTGTTATCGGACAGAAACTTGTCACTTTTCATCATATTCGATCCAGACTCACACCTAATGCTCGGTTCTGCTAGCAGAGTGAAGGCACACACAGAATTTGCATTTTCATGTGTTTCTGTCAATTTCAGTGTTATTGGGCCCAAACTAGTCACTTTTCACCAGAATCGATCCAGACTCACCCAAAACGCTCTGCTGTACTGGCAGAGTCACGGCACACACCATACATGCATTTTCATGTGTTTCTGTCAATTTCAGTGTTAGTGGACCCAAACTAGTCACTTTTCATCATATTCGATCCAGACTCACACCTAATGCTTGGTTCTGCTAGCAGAGTGAAGGCACACATAGAATATGCATTTTCATGTGTTTCTGTCAATTTCAGTGTTTTTGGGCCCAAACTAGTCACTTTTCATCATATTCGATCCAGACTCACACCTAATGCTTGGTTCTGCTAGCAGAGTGAAGACACACAGAGAATATGCATTTTCATATGTTTCTATCAATTTCAGTGTTATCGGACACAAACTAGTCACTTTTCATCATATTCGATCCAGACTCACACCTAATGCTTGGTTCTGCTAGCAGAGTGAAGGCACACACAGTATATGCATTTTCATGTGTTTGTGTCAATTTCAGTGTTAGTGGGCCCAAACTAGTCACTTTTCATCATATTCGATCCAGACTCACACCTAATGCTTGGTTCTGCTAGCAGAGTGAAGGCACACATAGAATTTGCATTTTCATGTGTTTCTGTCAATTTCAGTGTTATTGGGCCCAAACTAGTCACTTTTCACCAGAATCGATCCAGACTCACCCAAAACGCTCTGCTGTACTGGCAGAGTCACGGCACACACCATACATGCATTTTCATGTGTTTCTGTCAATTTCAGTGTTAGTGGACCCAAACTAGTCACTTTTCATCATATTCGATCCAGACTCACACCTAATGCTTGGTTCTGCTAGCAGAGTGAAGGCACACACAGAGAATATGCATTTTCATGTGTTTCTATCAATTTCAGTGTTATCGGACACAAATTAGTCACTTTTCATCATATTCGATCCAGACTCACACCTAATGCTTGGTTCTGCTAGCAGAGTGAAGGCACACACAGTATATGCATTTTCATGTGTTTCTGTCAATTTCAGTGTTAGTGGGCCCAAACTAGTCACTTTTCATCATATTCGATCCAGACTCACACCTAATGCTTGGTTCTGCTAGCAGAGTGAAGACACACAGAGAATATGCATTTTCATGTGTTTCTGTCAATTTCAGTGTTATTGGGCCCAAACTAGTCACTTTTCATCAGAATCGATGCAGACTCACACCTAAAGCTTGGTTCTGCTAGCAGAGTGAAGGCACACAGAAAATATGCATTTTCATGTGTTTCTATCAATTTCAGTGTTATCGGACAGAAACTTGTCACTTTTCATCATATTCGATCCAGACTCACCCAAAACGCTCTGCTGTACTGGCAGAGTCACGGCACACACCATACATGCATTTTCATGTGTTTCTGTCAATTTCAGTGTTAGTGGACCCAAACTAGTCACTTTTCATCATATTCGATCCAGACTAACACCTAATGCTTGGTTCTGCTAGCAGAGTGAAGGCACACATAGAATATGCATTTTCATGTGTTTCTGTCAATTTCAGTGTTTTTGGGCCCAAACTAGTCACTTTTCATCATATTCGATCCAGACTCACACCTAATGCTTGGTTCTGCTAGCAGAGTGAAGACACACAGAGAATATGCATTTTCATATGTTTCTATCAATTTCAGTGTAATTGGACACAAACTAGTCACTTTTCATCATATTCGATCCAGACTCACACCTAATGCTTGATTCTGCTAGCAGAGTGAAGGCACACACAGTATATGCATTTTCATGTGTTTGTGTCAATTTCAGTGTTAGTGGGCCCAAACTAGTCACTTTTCATCAGAATCGATGCAGACTCACACCTAATGCTTGGTTCTGCTAGCAGAGTGAAGACACACAGAGAATATGCATTTTCATGTGTTTCTATCAATTTCAGTGTTATCGGACACAAATTAGTCACTTTTCATCATATTCGATCCAGACTCACACCTAATGCTTGGTACTGCTAGCAGAGTGAAGACACACAGAAAATATGCATTTTCATGTGTTTCTATCAATTTCAGTGTTATCGGACAGAAACTTGTCACTTTTCATCATATTCGATCCAGACTCACACCTAATGCTCGGTTCTGCTAGCAGAGTGAAGGCACACACAGAATTTGCATTTTCATGTGTTTCTGTCAATTTCAGTGTTATTGGGCCCAAACTAGTCACTTTTCAACAGAATCGATCCAGACTCACCCAAAACGCTCTACTGTACTGGCAGAGTCACGGCACACACCATACATGCATTGTCATGTGTTTCTGTCAATTTCAGTGTTAGTGGGCCCAAACTAGTCACTTTTCATCATATTCGATCCAGACTCACACCTAATGCTTGGTTCTGCTAACAGAGTGAAGACACACAGAGAATATGCATTTTCATGTGTTTCTATCAATTTCAGTGTTATCGGACACAAACTAGTCACTTTTCATCATATTTGATCCAGACTCACACCTAATGCTTGGTTCTGGTAGCAGAGTGAAGGCACACACAATACATGCATTTCCATGTGTTTCTGTCAATTTCAGTGATATTGGGCCCAAACTAGTCACTTTTCATCATATTCGATCCAGACTCACACCTAATACTCGGTTCTGCTAGCAGAGTGAAGACACACAGAGAATATGCATTTTCATGTGTTTCTGTCAATTTCAGTGTTATTGGGCCCAAACTAGTCACTTTTCATCAGAATCGATGCAGACTCACACCTAAAGCTTGGTTCTGCTAGCAGAGTGAAAGCACACACAGAATATGCATTTTCATGTGTTTCTGTCAATTTCAGTGATATTGGGCCCAAACTAGTCACTTTTCATCAGAATCGCTCCAGACTCACCCAAAACGCTCTGCTGTACTGGCAGAGTCACGGCACACACCGTACATGCATTTTCATGTGTTTCTGTCAGTTTCAGTGTTAGTGGGCCCAAACTAGTCACTTTTCATTATATTCAATCCAGACTCACACCTAATACTTGGTTCTGCTAGCAGAGTGAAGACACACAGAGAATATGCATTTTCATGTGTTTCTATCAATTTCAGTGTTATCGGACACAAATTAGTCACTTTTCATCATATTCGATCCAGACTCACACCTAATGCTTGGTACTGCTGGCAGAGTGAAGGCACACAGAAAATATGCATTTTCATGTGTTTCTATCAATTTCAGTGTTATCGGACAGAAACTTGTCACTTTTCATCATATTCGATCCAGACTCACACCTAATGCTCGGTTCTGCTAGCAGAGTGAAGGCACACATAGAATTTGCATTTTCATGTGTTTCTGTCAATTTCAGTGTTATTGGGCCCAAACTAGTCACTTTTCACCAGAATCGATCCAGAGTCACCCAAAACGCTCTGCTGTACTGGCAGAGTCACGGCACACACCATACATGCATTTTCATGTGTTTCTGTCAATTTCAGTGTTAGTGGACCCAAACTAGTCACTTTTCATCATATTCGATACAGACTCACACCTAATACTCGGTTCTGCTAGCAGAGTGAAGGCACACACAGTATATGCATTTTCATGTGTTTCTATCAATTTCAGTATTAGTGGGCCCAAACTAGTCACTTTTCATCATATTCGATCAAGACTCTTACCTAATGCTTGGTTCTGCTAGCAGAGTGAAGACACACAGAGAATATTCATTTTCATTTGTTTCTATCAATTTCATTAATATCGGACACAAACTAGTCACTTTTCATCATATTCGAT
Organism: Thunnus thynnus; assembly: GCF_963924715.1. Classification (NCBI taxonomy): domain Eukaryota; kingdom Metazoa; phylum Chordata; class Actinopteri; order Scombriformes; family Scombridae; genus Thunnus; species Thunnus thynnus. The sequence continues at coordinate 70,286 of NW_027095883.1, read as the reverse complement.
CCAGACTCACACCTAATGCTCGGTTCTGCTAGCAGAGTGAAGGGACACACAGAATATGCATTTTCATGTGTTTCTGTCAATTTCAGTGTTATTGGACCCAAACTAGTCACTTTTCATCATATTCGATCCAGACTCACACCTAATGCTTGGTTCTGCTAGCAGAGTGAAGGCACACACAGAGAATATGCATTTTCATGTGTTTCTATCAATTTCAGTGTTATCGGACAGAAACTTGTCACTTTTCATCATATTCGATCCAGACTCACACCTAATGCTCGGTTCTGCTAGCAGAGTGAAGGCACACACAGAATTTGCATTTTCATGTGTTTCTGTCAATTTCAGTGTTATTGGGCCCAAACTAGTCACTTTTCACCAGAATCGATCCAGACTCACCCAAAACGCTCTGCTGTACTGGCAGAGTCACGGCACACACCATACATGCATTTTCATGTGTTTCTGTCAATTTCAGTGTTAGTGGACCCAAACTAGTCACTTTTCATCATATTCGATCCAGACTCACACCTAATGCTTGGTTCTGCTAGCAGAGTGAAGGCACACATAGAATATGCATTTTCATGTGTTTCTGTCAATTTCAGTGTTTTTGGGCCCAAACTAGTCACTTTTCATCATATTCGATCCAGACTCACACCTAATGCTTGGTTCTGCTAGCAGAGTGAAGACACACAGAGAATATGCATTTTCATATGTTTCTATCAATTTCAGTGTTATCGGACACAAACTAGTCACTTTTCATCATATTCGATCCAGACTCACACCTAATGCTTGGTTCTGCTAGCAGAGTGAAGGCACACACAGTATATGCATTTTCATGTGTTTGTGTCAATTTCAGTGTTAGTGGGCCCAAACTAGTCACTTTTCATCATATTCGATCCAGACTCACACCTAATGCTTGGTTCTGCTAGCAGAGTGAAGGCACACATAGAATTTGCATTTTCATGTGTTTCTGTCAATTTCAGTGTTATTGGGCCCAAACTAGTCACTTTTCACCAGAATCGATCCAGACTCACCCAAAACGCTCTGCTGTACTGGCAGAGTCACGGCACACACCATACATGCATTTTCATGTGTTTCTGTCAATTTCAGTGTTAGTGGACCCAAACTAGTCACTTTTCATCATATTCGATCCAGACTCACACCTAATACTCGGTTCTGCTAGCAGAGTGAAGGCACACACAGTATATGCATTTTCATGTGTTTCTATCAATTTCAGTATTAGTGGGCCCAAACTAGTCACTTTTCATCATATTCGATCAAGACTCTTACCTAATGCTTGGTTCTGCTAGCAGAGTGAAGACACACAGAGAATATTCATTTTCATTTGTTTCTATCAATTTCATTGTTATCGGACACAAACTAGTCACTTTTCATCATATTCGATCCAGACTCACACCTAATGCTCGGTTCTGCTAGCAGAGTGAAGGCACACACAGAATTTGCATTTTCATGTGTTTCTGTCAATTTCAGTGTTATTGGGCCCAAACTAGTCACTTTTCACCAGAATCGATCCAGACTCACCCAAAACGCTCTGCTGTACTGGCAGAGTCACGGCACACACCATACATGCATTTTCATGTGTTTCTGTCAATTTCAGTGATATTGGGCCCAAACTAGTCACTTTTCATCATATTCGATCCAGACTCACACCTAATGCTTGGTTCTGCTAGCAGAGTGAAGACACACAGAGAATATGCATTTTCATGTGTTTCTGTCAATTTCAGTGTTATTGGGCCCAAACTAGTCACTTTTCATCAGAATCGATGCAGACTCACACCTAAAGCTTGGTTCTGCTAGCAGAGTGAAAGCACACACAGAATATGCATTTTCATGTGTTTCTGTCAATTTCAGTGATATTGGGCCCAAACTAGTCACTTTTCATCAGAATCGCTCCAGACTCACCCAAAACGCTCTGCTGTACTGGCAGAGTCACGGCACACACCGTACATGCATTTTCATGTGTTTCTGTCAGTTTCAGTGTTAGTGGGCCCAAACTAGTCACTTTTCATTATATTCAATCCAGACTCACACCTAATACTTGGTTCTGCTAGCAGAGTGAAGACACACAGAGAATATGCATTTTCATGTGTTTCTATCAATTTCAGTGTTATCGGACACAAATTAGTCACTTTTCATCATATTCGATCCAGACTCACACCTAATGCTTGGTACTGCTAGCAGAGTGAAGGAACACAGAAAATATGCATTTTCATGTGTTTCTATCAATTTCAGTGTTATCGGACAGAAACTTGTCACTTTTCATCATATTCGATCCAGACTCACACCTAATGCTCGGTTCTGCTAGCAGAGTGAAGGCACACACAGAATTTGCATTTTCATGTGTTTCTGTCAATTTCAGTGTTATTGGGCCCAAACTAGTCACTTTTCACCAGAATCGATCCAGACTCACCCAAAACGCTCTGCTGTACTGGCAGAGTCACGGCACACACCATACATGCATTTTCATGTGTTTCTGTCAATTTCAGTGTTAGTGGACCCAAACTAGTCACTTTTCATCATATTCGATCCAGACTCACACCTAATGCTTGGTTCTGCTAGCAGAGTGAAGGCACACATAGAATATGCATTTTCATGTGTTTCTGTCAATTTCAGTGTTTTTGGGCCCAAACTAGTCACTTTTCATCATATTCGATCCAGACTCACACCTAATGCTTGGTTCTGCTAGCAGAGTGAAGACACACAGAGAATATGCATTTTCATATGTTTCTATCAATTTCAGTGTAATTGGACACAAACTAGTCACTTTTCATCATATTCGATCCAGACTCACACCTAATGCTTGGTTCTGCTAGCAGAGTGAAGGCACACACAGTATATGCATTTTCATGTGTTTGTGTCAATTTCAGTGTTAGTGGGCCCAAACTAGTCACTTTTCATCATATTCGATCCAGACTCACACCTAATGCTTGGTTCTGCTAGCAGAGTGAAGACACACAGAGAATATGCATTTTCATGTGTTTCTATCAATTTCAGTGTTATCGGACACAAATTAGTCACTTTTCATCATATTCGATCCAGACTCACACCTAATGCTTGGTACTGCTAGCAGAGTGAAGACACACAGAAAATATGCATTTTCATGTGTTTCTATCAATTTCAGTGTTATCGGACAGAAACTTGTCACTTTTCATCATATTCGATCCAGACTCACACCTAATGCTCGGTTCTGCTAGCAGAGTGAAGGCACACACAGAATTTGCATTTTCATGTGTTTCTGTCAATTTCAGTGTTATTGGGCCCAAACTAGTCACTTTTCACCAGAATCGATCCAGACTCACCCAAAACGCTCTACTGTACTGGCAGAGTCACGGCACACACCATACATGCATTTTCATGTGTCTCTGTCAATTTCAGTGTTAGTGGGCCCAAACTAGTCCCTTTTCATCATATTCGATCCAGACTCACACCTAATGCTTGGTTCTGGTAGCAGAGTGAAGGCACACACAATACATGCATTTCCATGTGTTTCTGTCAATTTCAGTGATATTGGGCCCAAACTAGTCACTTTTCATCATATTCGATCCAGACTCACACCTAATGCTTGGTTCTGCTAGCAGAGTGAAGACACACAGAGAATATGCATTTTCATGTGTTTCTGTCAATTTCAGTGTTATTGGGCCCAAACTAGTCACTTTTCATCAGAATCGATGCAGACTCACACCTAAAGCTTGGTTCTGCTAGCAGAGTGAAAGCACACAGAGAATATGCATTTTCATGTGTTTCTGTCAATTTCAGTGATATTGGGCCCAAACTAGTCACTTTTCATCAGAATCGCTCCAGACTCACCCAAAACGCTCTGCTGTACTGGCAGAGTCACGGCACACACCGTACATGCATTTTCATGTGTTTCTGTCAGTTTCAGTGTTAGTGGGCCCAAACTAGTCACTTTTCATTATATTCAATCCAGACTCACACCTAATACTTGGTTCTGCTAGCAGAGTGAAGACACACAGAGAATATGCATTTTCATGTGTTTCTATCAATTTCAGTGTTATCGGACACAAATTAGTCACTTTTCATCATATTCGATCCAGACTCACACCTAATGCTTGGTACTGCTAGCAGAGTGAAGGCACACAGAAAATATGCATTTTCATGTGTTTCTATCAATTTCAGTGTTATCGGACAGAAACTTGTCACTTTTCATCATATTCGATCCAGACTCACACCTAATGCTCGGTTCTGCTAGCAGAGTGAAGGCACACACAGAATTTGCATTTTCATGTGTTTCTGTCAATTTCAGTGTTATTGGGCCCAAACTAGTCACTTTTCACCAGAATCGATCCAGACTCACCCAAAACGCTCTGCTGTACTGGCAGAGTCACGGCACACACCATACATGCATTTTCATGTGTTTCTGTCAATTTCAGTGTTAGTGGACCCAAACTAGTCACTTTTCATCATATTCGATCCAGACTAACACCTAATGCTTGGTTCTGCTAGCAGAGTGAAGGCACACATAGAATATGCATTTTCATGTGTTTCTGTCAATTTCAGTGTTATCGGACACAAACTAGTCACTTTTCATCATATTTGATCCAGACTCACACCTAATGCTTGGTTCTGGTAGCAGAGTGAAGGCACACACAATACATGCATTTCCATGTGTTTCTGTCAATTTCAGTGATATTGGGCCCAAACTAGTCACTTTTCATCATATTCGATCCAGACTCACACCTAATACTCGGTTCTGCTAGCAGAGTGAAGACACACAGAGAATATGCATTTTCATGTGTTTCTGTCAATTTCAGTGTTATTGGGCCCAAACTAGTCACTTTTCATCAGAATCGATGCAGACTCACACCTAAAGCTTGGTTCTGCTAGCAGAGTGAAAGCACACACAGAATATGCATTTTCATGTGTTTCTGTCAATTTCAGTGATATTGGGCCCAAACTAGTCACTTTTCATCAGAATCGCTCCAGACTCACCCAAAACGCTCTGCTGTACTGGCAGAGTCACGGCACACACCGTACATGCATTTTCATGTGTTTCTGTCAGTTTCAGTGTTAGTGGGCCCAAACTAGTCACTTTTCATTATATTCAATCCAGACTCACACCTAATACTTGGTTCTGCTAGCAGAGTGAAGACACACAGAGAATATGCATTTTCATGTGTTTCTATCAATTTCAGTGTTATCGGACACAAATTAGTCACTTTTCATCATATTCGATCCAGACTCACACCTAATGCTTGGTACTGCTGGCAGAGTGAAGGCACACAGAAAATATGCATTTTCATGTGTTTCTATCAATTTCAGTGTTATCGGACAGAAACTTGTCACTTTTCATCATATTCGATCCAGACTCACACCTAATGCTCGGTTCTGCTAGCAGAGTGAAGGCACACATAGAATTTGCATTTTCATGTGTTTCTGTCAATTTCAGTGTTATTGGGCCCAAACTAGTCACTTTTCACCAGAATCGATCCAGAGTCACCCAAAACGCTCTGCTGTACTGGCAGAGTCACGGCACACACCATACATGCATTTTCATGTGTTTCTGTCAATTTCAGTGTTAGTGGACCCAAACTAGTCACTTTTCATCATATTCGATCCAGACTCACACCTAATACTCGGTTCTGCTAGCAGAGTGAAGGCACACACAGTATATGCATTTTCATGTGTTTCTATCAATTTCAGTATTAGTGGGCCCAAACTAGTCACTTTTCATCATATTCGATCAAGACTCTTACCTAATGCTTGGTTCTGCTAGCAGAGTGAAGACACACAGAGAATATTCATTTTCATTTGTTTCTATCAATTTCATTGTTATCGGACACAAACTAGTCACTTTTCATCATATTCGATCCAGACTCACACCTAATGCTCGGTTCTGCTAGCAGAGTGAAGGGACACACAGAATATGCATTTTCATGTGTTTCTGTCAATTTCAGTGTTAGTGGGCCCAAACTAGTCACTTTTCATCATATTCGATCCAGACTCACACCTAATGCTTGGTTCTGCTAGCAGAGTGAAGGCACACACAGAGAATATGCATTTTCATGTGTTTCTATCAATTTCAGTGTTATCGGACAGAAACTTGTCACTTTTCATCATATTCGATCCAGACTCACACCTAATGCTCGGTTCTGCTAGCAGAGTGAAGGCACACACAGAATTTGCATTTTCATGTGTTTCTGTCAATTTCAGTGTTATTGGGCCCAAACTAGTCACTTTTCACCAGAATCGATCCAGACTCACCCAAAACGCTCTGCTGTACTGGCAGAGTCACGGCACACACCATACATGCATTTTCATGTGTTTCTGTCAATTTCAGTGTTAGTGGACCCAAACTAGTCACTTTTCATCATATTCGATCCAGACTCACACCTAATGCTTGGTTCTGCTAGCAGAGTGAAGGCACACATAGAATATGCATTTTCATGTGTTTCTGTCAATTTCAGTGTTTTTGGGCCCAAACTAGTCACTTTTCATCATATTCGATCCAGACTCACACCTAATGCTTGGTTCTGCTAGCAGAGTGAAGACACACAGAGAATATGCATTTTCATATGTTTCTATCAATTTCAGTGTTATCGGACACAAACTAGTCACTTTTCATCATATTCGATCCAGACTCACACCTAATGCTTGGTTCTGCTAGCAGAGTGAAGGCACACACAGTATATGCATTTTCATGTGTTTGTGTCAATTTCAGTGTTAGTGGGCCCAAACTAGTCACTTTTCATCATATTCGATCCAGACTCACACCTAATGCTTGGTTCTGCTAGCAGAGTGAAGGCACACATAGAATTTGCATTTTCATGTGTTTCTGTCAATTTCAGTGTTATTGGGCCCAAACTAGTCACTTTTCACCAGAATCGATCCAGACTCACCCAAAACGCTCTGCTGTACTGGCAGAGTCACGGCACACACCATACATGCATTTTCATGTGTTTCTGTCAATTTCAGTGTTAGTGGACCCAAACTAGTCACTTTTCATCATATTCGATCCAGACTCACACCTAATACTCGGTTCTGCTAGCAGAGTGAAGGCACACACAGTATATGCATTTTCATGTGTTTCTATCAATTTCAGTATTAGTGGGCCCAAACTAGTCACTTTTCATCATATTCGATCAAGACTCTTACCTAATGCTTGGTTCTGCTAGCAGAGTGAAGACACACAGAGAATATTCATTTTCATTTGTTTCTATCAATTTCATTGTTATCGGACACAAACTAGTCACTTTTCATCATATTCGATCCAGACTCACACCTAATGCTCGGTTCTGCTAGCAGAGTGAAGGGACACACAGAATATGCATTTTCATGTGTTTCTGTCAATTTCAGTGTTATTGGACCCAAACTAGTCACTTTTCATCATATTCGATCCAGACTCACACCTAATGCTTGGTTCTGCTAGCAGAGTGAAGACACACAGAGAATATGCATTTTCATATGTTTCTATCAATTTCAGTGTTATCGGACACAAACTAGTCACTTTTCATCATATTCGATCCAGATTCACACCTAATGCTTGGTTCTGGTAGCAGAGTGAAGGCACACACAGTATATGCATTTTCATGTGTTTGTGTCAATTTCAGTGTTAGTGGGCCCAAACTAGTCACTTTTCATCATATTCGATCCAGACTCACACCTAATGCTTGGTTCTGCTAGCAGAGTGAAGGCACACATAGAATTTGCATTTTCATGTGTTTCTGTCAATTTCAGTGTTATTGGGCCCAAACTAGTCACTTTTCACCAGAATCGATCCAGACTCACCCAAAACGCTCTGCTGTACTGGCAGAGTCACGGCACACACCATACATGCATTTTCATGTGTTTCTGTCAATTTCAGTGTTAGTGGACCCAAACTAGTCACTTTTCATCATATTCGATCCAGACTCACACCTAATGCTTGGTTCTGCTAGCAGAGTGAAGGCACACACAGAGAATATGCATTTTCATGTGTTTCTATCAATTTCAGTGTTATCGGACACAAATTAGTCACTTTTCATCATATTCGATCCAGACTCACACCTAATGCTTGGTTCTGCTAGCAGAGTGAAGGCACACACAGTATATGCATTTTCATGTGTTTCTGTCAATTTCAGTGTTAGTGGGCCCAAACTAGTCACTTTTCATCATATTCGATCAAGACTCACACCTAATGCTTGGTACTGCTAGCAGAGTGAAGACACACAGAGAATATGCATTTTTATGTGTTTCTATCAATTTCAGTGTTATAGGACACAAACTAGTCACTTTTCATCATATTCGATCCAGACTCACACCTAATGCTTGGTACTGCTAGCAGAGTAAAGACACACAGAGAATATGCATTTTCATGTGTTTCTGTCAATTTCAGTGTTATTGGGCCCAAACTAGTCACTTTTCATCAGAATCGATGCAGACTCACACCTAAAGCTTGGTTCTGCTAGCAGAGTGAAGGCACACACAGAATATGCATTTTCATGTGTTTCTGTCAATTTCAGTGTTAGTGGGCCCAAACTAGTCACTTTTCATCATATTCGATCCAGACTCACACCTAATGCTTGGTTGTGCTAACAGAGTGAAGACACACAGAGAATATGCATTTTCATGTGTTTCTATCAATTTCAGTGTTATCGGACACAAACTAGTCACTTTTCATCATATTTGATCCAGACTCACACCTAATGCTTGGTTCTGGTAGCAGAGTGAAGGCACACACAATACATGCATTTCCATGTGTTTCTGTCAATTTCAGTGATATTGGGCCCAAACTAGTCACTTTTCATCATATTCGATCCAGACTCACACCTAATGCTTGGTTCTGCTAGCAGAGTGAAGACACACAGAGAATATGCATTTTCATGTGTTTCTGTCAATTTCAGTGTTATTGGGCCCAAACTAGTCACTTTTCATCAGAATCGATGCAGACTCACACCTAAAGCTTGGTTCTGCTAGCAGAGTGAAAGCACACACAGAATATGCATTTTCATGTGTTTCTGTCAATTTCAGTGATATTGGGCCCAAACTAGTCACTTTTCATCAGAATCGCTCCAGACTCACCCAAAACGCTCTGCTGTACTGGCAGAGTCACGGCACACACCGTACATGCATTTTCATGTGTTTCTGTCAGTTTCAGTGTTAGTGGGCCCAAACTAGTCACTTTTCATTATATTCAATCCAGACTCACACCTAATACTTGGTTCTGCTAGCAGAGTGAAGACACACAGAGAATATGCATTTTCATGTGTTTCTATCAATTTCAGTGTTATCGGACACAAATTAGTCACTTTTCATCATATTCGATCCAGACTCACACCTAATGCTTGGTACTGCTAGCAGAGTGAAGGAACACAGAAAATATGCATTTTCATGTGTTTCTATCAATTTCAGTGTTATCGGACAGAAACTTGTCACTTTTCATCATATTCGATCCAGACTCACACCTAATGCTCGGTTCTGCTAGCAGAGTGAAGGCACACACAGAATTTGCATTTTCATGTGTTTCTGTCAATTTCAGTGTTATTGGGCCCAAACTAGTCACTTTTCACCAGAATCGATCCAGACTCACCCAAAACGCTCTGCTGTACTGGCAGAGTCACGGCACACACCATACATGCATTTTCATGTGTTTCTGTCAATTTCAGTGTTAGTGGACCCAAACTAGTCACTTTTCATCATATTCGATCCAGACTCACACCTAATGCTTGGTTCTGCTAGCAGAGTGAAGGCACACATAGAATATGCATTTTCATGTGTTTCTGTCAATTTCAGTGTTTTTGGGCCCAAACTAGTCACTTTTCATCATATTCGATCCAGACTCACACCTAATGCTTGGTTCTGCTAGCAGAGTGAAGACACACAGAGAATATGCATTTTCATATGTTTCTATCAATTTCAGTGTAATTGGACACAAACTAGTCACTTTTCATCATATTCGATCCAGACTCACACCTAATGCTTGGTTCTGCTAGCAGAGTGAAGGCACACACAGTATATGCATTTTCATGTGTTTGTGTCAATTTCAGTGTTAGTGGGCCCAAACTAGTCACTTTTCATCATATTCGATCCAGACTCACACCTAATGCTTGGTTCTGCTAGCAGAGTGAAGACACACAGAGAATATGCATTTTCATGTGTTTCTATCAATTTCAGTGTTATCGGACACAAATTAGTCACTTTTCATCATATTCGATCCAGACTCACACCTAATGCTTGGTACTGCTAGCAGAGTGAAGACACACAGAAAATATGCATTTTCATGTGTTTCTATCAATTTCAGTGTTATCGGACAGAAACTTGTCACTTTTCATCATATTCGATCCAGACTCACACCTAATGCTCGGTTCTGCTAGCAGAGTGAAGGCACACACAGAATTTGCATTTTCATGTGTTTCTGTCAATTTCAGTGTTATTGGGCCCAAACTAGTCACTTTTCACCAGAATCGATCCAGACTCACCCAAAACGCTCTGCTGTACTGGCAGAGTCACGGCACACACCATACATGCATTTTCATGTGTTTCTGTCAATTTCAGTGTTTTTGGGCCCAAACTAGTCACTTTTCATCATATTCGATCCAGACTCACACCTAATGCTTGGTTCTGATAGCAGAGTGAAGACACACAGAGAATATGCATTTTCATATGTTTCTATCAATTTCAGTATTATCGGACACAAACTAGTCACTTTTCATCATATTCGATCCAGACTCACACCTAATGCTTGGTTCTGCTAGCAGAGTGAAGGCACACACAGTATATGCATTTTCATGTGTTTGTGTCAATTTCAGTGTTAGTGGGCCCAAACTAGTCACTTTTCATCATATTCGATCCAGACTCACACCTAATGCTCGGTTCTGCTAGCAGAGTGAAGGCACACATAGAATTTGCATTTTCATGTGTTTCTGTCAATTTCAGTGTTATTGGGCCCAAACTAGTCACTTTTCACCAGAATCGATCCAGACTCACCCAAAACGCTCTGCTGTACTGGCAGAGTCACGGCACACACCATACATGCATTTTCATGTGTTTCTGTCAATTTCAGTGTTAGTGGACCCAAACTAGTCACTTTTCATCATATTCGATCCAGACTCACACCTAATACTCGGTTCTGCTAGCAGAGTGAAGGCACACACAGTATATGCATTTTCATGTGTTTCTATCAATTTCAGTATTAGTGGGCCCAAACTAGTCACTTTTCATCATATTCGATCAAGACTCTTACCTAATGCTTGGTTCTGCTAGCAGAGTGAAGACACACAGAGAATATTCATTTTCATTTGTTTCTATCAATTTCATTGTTATCGGACACAAACTAGTCACTTTTCATCATATTCGATCCAGACTCACACCTAATGCTCGGTTCTGCTAGCAGAGTGAAGGGACACACAGAATATGCATTTTCATGTGTTTCTGTCAATTTCAGTGTTATTGGACCCAAACTAGTCACTTTTCATCATATTCGATCCAGACTCACACCTAATGCTTGGTTCTGCTAGCAGAGTGAAGGCACACACAGAGAATATGCATTTTCATGTGTTTCTGTCAATTTCAGTGTTATTGGGCCCAAACTAGTCACTTTTCACCAGAATCGATCCAGACTCACCCAAAACCCTCTGCTGTACTGGCAGACTCACGGCACACACCATACATGCATTTTCATGTGTTCCTGTCAATTTCAGTGTTAGTGGACCCAAACTAGTCACTTTTCATCATATTCGATCCAGACTCACACCTAATGCTTGGTTCTGCTAGCAGAGTGAAGGCACACATAGAATATGCATTTTCATGTGTTTCTGTCAATTTCAGTGTTTTTGGGCCCAAACTAGTCACTTTTCATCATATTCGATCCAGACTCACACCTAATGCTTGGTTCTGCTAGCAGAGTGAAGACACACAGAGAATATGCATTTTCATATGTTTCTATCAATTTCAGTGTTATCGGACACAAACTAGTCACTTTTCATCATATTCGATCCAGACTCACACCTAATGCTTGGTTCTGCTAGCAGAGTGAAGGCACACACAGTATATGCATTTTCATGTGTTTGTGTCAATTTCAGTGTTAGTGGGCCCAAACTAGTCACTTTTCATCATATTCGATCCAGACTCACACCTAATGCTTGGTTCTGCTAGCAGAGTGAAGGCACACATAGAATTTGCATTTTCATGTGTTTCTGTCAATTTCAGTGTTATTGGGCCCAAACTAGTCACTTTTCACCAGAATCGATCCAGACTCACCCAAAACGCTCTGCTGTACTGGCAGAGTCACGGCACACACCATACATGCATTTTCATGTGTTTCTGTCAATTTCAGTATTAGTGGACCCAAACTAGTCACTTTTCATCATATTCGATCCAGACTCACACCTAATACTCGGTTCTGCTAGCAGAGTGAAGGCACACACAGTATATGCATTTTCATGTGTTTCTATCAATTTCAGTATTAGTGGGCCCAAACTAGTCACTTTTCATCATATTCGATCAAGACTCTTACCTAATGCTTGGTTCTGCTAGCAGAGTGAAGACACACAGAGAATATTCATTTTCATTTGTTTCTATCAATTTCATTGTTATCGGACACAAACTAGTCACTTTTCATCATATTCGATCCAGACTCACACCTAATGCTCGGTTCTGCTAGCAGAGTGAAGGCACACACAGAATATGCATTTTCATGTGTTTCTGTCAATTTCAGTGTTATTGGACCCAAACTAGTCACTTTTCATCATATTCGATCAAGACTCACACCTAATGCTTGGTACTGCTAGCAGAGTGAAGACACACAGAGAATATGCATTTTTATGTGTTTCTATCAATTTCAGTGTTATAGGACACAAACTAGTCACTTTTCATCATATTCGATCCAGACTCACACCTAATGCTTGGTACTGCTAGCAGAGTGAAGACACACAGAGAATATGCATTTTCATGTGTTTCTGTCAATTTCAGTGTTATTGGGCCCAAACTAGTAACTTTTCATCAGAATCGATGCAGACTCACACCTAAAGCTTGGTTCTGCTAGCAGAGTGAAGGCACACACAGAATATGCATTTTCATGTGTTTCTGTCAATTTCAGTGATATTGGGCCCAAACTAGTCACTTTTCATCAGAATCGCTCCAGACTCACCCAAAACGCTCTGCTGTACTGGCAGAGTCACGGCACACACCGTACATGCATTTTCATGTGTTTCTGTCAATTTCAGTGTTATTGGGCCCAAACTAGTCACTTTTCACCAGAATCGATCCAGACTCACCCAAAACACTCTGCTGTACTGGCAGAGTCACGGCACACACCATACATGCATTTTCATGTGTTTCTGTCAATTTCAGTGTTATTGGGCCCAAACTAGTCACTTTTCACCAGAATCGATCCAGACTCACCCAAAACGCTCTGCTGTACTGGCAGAGTCACGGCACACACCATACATGCATTTTCATGTGTTTCTATCAATTTCAGTGATATTGGGCCGTAACTAGTCACTTTTCATCATATTCGATCCAGACTCACACCTAATGCTTGGTTCCGCTAGCAGAGTGAAGGCACACACAGAATTTGCATTTTCATGTGTTTCTGTCAATTTCAGTGTTATTGGGCCCAAACTAGTCACTTTTCACCAGAATCGTTCCAGACTCACCCAAAACGCTCTGCTGTACTGGCAGAGTCACGGAATACACCATACATGCATTTTCATGTGTTTCTGTCAATTTCAGTGTTAGTGGACCCAAACTAGTCACTTTTCATCATATTCGATCCAGACTCACACCTAATGCTTGGTTCTGCTAGCAGAGTGAAGGCACACATAGAATATGCATTTTCATGTGTTTCTGTCAATATCAGTGTTAGTGGGCCCAAACTAGTCACTTTTCATCATATTCGATCCAGACTCACACCTAATGCTAGGTTCTGCTAGCAGAGTGAAGACACACAGACAATATGCATTTTCATATGTTTCTATCAATTTCAGTGTTATCGGACACAAACTAGTCACTTTTCATCATATTCGATCCAGACTCACACCTAATGCTTGGTACTGCTAGCAGAGTGAAGACACACAGAGAATATGCATTTTCATGTGTTTCTATCAATTTCAGTGTTATAGGTTATAGGACACAAACTAGTCACTTTTCATCAGAATCGATGCAGACTCACACCTAAAGCTTGGTTCTGCTAGCAGAGTGAAGGCACACACAGTATATGCATTTTCATGTGTTTCTGTCAATTTCAGTGATATTGGGCCCAAACTAGTCACTTTTCATCAGAATCGCTCCAGACTCACCCAAAACGCTCTGCTGTAGTGGCAGAGTCACGGCACACACCATACATGCATTTTCATGTGTTTCTGTCAATTTCAGTGTTATTGGACCCAAACTAGTCACTTTTCATCATATTCGATCCAGTCTCACACCTAATGCTTGGTTCTGCTAGCAGAGTGAAGGCACACATAGAATATGCATTTTCATGTGTTTCTGTCAATATCAGTGTTAGTGGGCCCAAACTAGTCACTTTTCATCATATTCGATCCAGACTCACACCTAATGCTTGGTTCTGCTAGCAGAGTGAAGACACACAGACAATATGCATTTTCATATGTTTCTATCAATTTCAGTGTTATCGGACACAAACTAGTCACTTTTCATCATATTCGATCCAGACTCACACCTAATGCTTGGTACTGCTAGCAGAGTGAAGACACACAGAGAATATGCATTTTCATGTGTTTCTGTCAATTTCAGTGTTATTGGGCCCAAACTAGTCACTTTTCATCAGAATCGATGCAGACTCACACCTAAAGCTTGGTTCTGCTAGCAGAGTGAAGGCACACACAGTATATGCATTTTCATGTGTTTCTGTCAATTTCAGTGATATTGGGCCCAAACTAGTCACTTTTCATCAGAATCGCTCCAGACTCACCCAAAACGCTCTGCTGTAGTGGCAGAGTCACGGCACACACCATACATGCATTTTCATGTGTTTCTGTCAATTTCAGTGTTATTGGACCCAAACTAGTCACTTTTCATCATATTCGATCCAGACTCACACCTAATGCTTGGTTCTGCTAGCAGAGTGAAGGCACACACAGTATATGCATTTTCATGTGTTTCTGTCAATTTCAGTGTTAGTGGGCCCAAACTAGTCACTTTTCATCATATTCGATCAAGACTCACACCTAAGGCTTGGTTCTGCTAACAGAGTGAAGACACACAGAGAATATGCATTTTCATTTGTTTCTATCAATTTCAGTGTTATCGGACACAAACTAGTCACTTTTCATCATATTTGATCCAGACTCACACCTAATGCTTGGTTCTGGTAGCAGAGTGAAGGCACACACAATACATGCATTTCCATGTGTTTCTGTCAATTTCAGTGATATTGGGCCCAAACTAGTCACTTTTCATCAGAATCGATGCAGACTCACACCTAATGCTTGGTTCTGCTAGCAGAGTGAAGGCACACACAGAATATGCATTTTCATATGTTTCTATCAATTTCAGTGTTATCGGACACAAACTCGCCACTTTTCATCATATTCGATCCAGACTCACACCTAATGCTTGGTACTGCTAGCAGAGTGAAGACACACAGAAAATATGCATTTTCATGTGTTTCTGTCAATTTCAGTGATATTGGGCCCAAACTAGTCACTTTTCATCAGAATCGCTCCAGACTCACCCAAAACGCTCTGCTGTACTGGCAGAGTCACGGCACACACCGTACATACATTTTCATGTGTTTCTGTCAGTTTCAGTGTTAGTGGGCCCAAACTAGTCACTTTTCATTATATTCAATCCAGACTCACACCTAATACTTGGTTCTGCTAGCAGAGTGAAGACACACAGAGAATATGCATTTTCATGTGTTTCTATCAATTTCAGTGTTATCGGACACAAATTAGTCACTTTTCATCATATTCGATCCAGACTCACACCTAATGCTTGGTACTGCTAGCAGAGTGAAGACACACAGAAAATATGCATTTTCATGTGTTTCTATCAATTTCAGTGTTATCGGACAGAAACTTGTCACTTTTCATCATATTCGATCCAGACTCACACCTAATGCTCGGTTCTGCTAGCAGAGTGAAGGCACACACAGAATTTGCATTTTCATGTGTTTCTGTCAATTTCAGTGTTATTGGGCCCAAACTAGTCACTTTTCACCAGAATCGATCCAGACTCACCCAAAACGCTCTGCTGTACTGGCAGAGTCACGGCACACACCATACATGCATTTTCATGTGTTTCTGTCAATTTCAGTGTTATTGGACCCAAACTAGTCACTTTTCATCATATTCGATCCAGACTCACACCTAATGCTTGGTTCTTCTAGCAGAGTGAAGGCACACATAGAATATGCATTTTCATGTGTTTCTGTCAATTTCAGTGTTAGCGGGCCCAAACTAGTCACTTTTCATCATATTCGATCCAGACTCACACCTAATGCTTGGTTCTGCTAGCAGAGTGAAGACACACAGAGAATATGCATTTTCATATGTTTCTATCAATTTCAGTGTTATCGGACACAAACTAGTCACTTTTCATCATATTCGATCCAGACTCACACCTAATGCTTGGTTCTGCTAGCAGAGTGAAGGCACACACAGAATTTGCATTTTCATGTGTTTCTGTCAATTTCAGTGTTATTGGGCCCAAACTAGTCACTTTTCACCAGAATCGTTCCAGACTCACCCAAAACGCTCTGCTGTACTGGCAGAGTCACGGAATACACCATACATGCATTTTCATGTGTTTCTGTCAATTTCAGTGTTAGTGGACCCAAACTAGTCACTTTTCATCATATTCGATCCAGACTCACACCTAATGCTTGGTTCTGCTAGCAGAGTGAAGGCACACATAGAATATGCATTTTCATGTGTTTCTGTCAATATCAGTGTTAGTGGGCCCAAACTAGTCACTTTTCATCATATTCGATCCAGACTCACACCTAATGCTTGGTTCTGCTAGCAGAGTGAAGACACACAGACAATATGCATTTTCATATGTTTCTATCAATTTCAGTGTTATCGGACACAAACTAGTCACTTTTCATCATATTCGATCCAGACTCACACCTAATGCTTGGTACTGCTAGCAGAGTGAAGACACACAGAGAATATGCATTTTCATGTGTTTCTGTCAATATCAGTGTTAGTGGGCCCAAACTAGTCACTTTTCATCATATTCGATCCAGACTCACACCTAATGCTTGGTTCTGCTAGCAGAGTGAAGACACACAGACAATATGCATTTTCATATGTTTCTATCAATTTCAGTGTTATCGGACACAAACTAGTCACTTTTCATCATATTCGATCCAGACTCACACCTAATGCTTGGTACTGCTAGCAGAGTGAAGACACACAGAGAATATGCATTTTCATGTGTTTCTATCAATTTCAGTGTTATAGGTTATAGGACACAAACTAGTCACTTTTCATCATATTCGATCCAGACTCACACCTAATGCTTGGTACTGCTAGCAGAGTGAAGACACACAGACAATATGCATTTTCATATGTTTCTATCAATTTCAGTGTTATCGGACACAAACTAGTCACTTTTCATCATATTCGATCCAGACTCACACCTAATGCTTGGTACTGCTAGCAGAGTGAAGACACACAGAGAATATGCATTTTCATGTGTTTCTATCAATTTCAGTGTTATAGGTTATAGGACACAAACTAGTCACTTTTCATCAGAATCGATGCAGACTCACACCTAAAGCTTGGTTCTGCTAGCAGAGTGAAGGCACACACAGTATATGCATTTTCATGTGTTTCTGTCAATTTCAGTGATATTGGGCCCAAACTAGTCACTTTTCATCAGAATCGCTCCAGACTCACCCAAAACGCTCTGCTGTAGTGGCAGAGTCACGGCACACACCATACATGCATTTTCATGTGTTTCTGTGAATTTCAGTGTTATTGGACCCAAACTAGTCACTTTTCATCATATTCGATCCAGACTCACACCTAATGCTTGGTTCTGCTAGCAGAGTGAAGGCACACATAGAATATGCATTTTCATGTGTTTCTGTCAATATCAGTGTTAGTGGGCCCAAACTAGTCACTTTTCATCATATTCGATCCAGACTCACACCTAATGCTTGGTTCTGCTAGCAGAGTGAAGACACACAGACAATATGCATTTTCATATGTTTCTATCAATTTCAGTGTTATCGGACACAAACTACTCACTTTTCATCATATTCGATCCAGACTCACACCTAACGCTTGGTACTGCTAGCAGAGTGAAGACACACAGAGAATATGCATTTTCATGTGTTTCTATCAATTTCAGTGTTATAGGTTATAGGACACAAACTAGTCACTTTTCATCATATTCGATCCAGACTCACACCTAATGCTTGGTACTGCTAGCAGAGTGAAGACACACAGAGAATATGCATTTTCATGTGTTTCTGTCAATTTCAGTGTTATTGGGCCCAAACTAGTCACTTTTCATCAGAATCGATGCAGACTCACACCTAATGCTTGGTTCTGCTAGCAGAGTGAAGGCACACACAGTATATGCATTTTCATGTGTTTCTGTCAATTTCAGTGATATTGGGCCCAAACTAGTCACTTTTCATCAGAATCGCTCCAGACTCACCCAAAACGCTCTGCTGTAGTGGCAGAGTCACGGCACACACCATACATGCATTTTCATGTGTTTCTGTCAATTTCAGTGTTATTGGACCCAAACTAGTCACTTTTCATCATATTCGATCCAGACTCACACCTAATGCTTGGTTCTGCTAGCAGAGTGAAGGCACACATAGAATATGCATTTTCATGTGTTTCTGTCAATTTCAGTGTTAGTGGGCCCAAACTAGTCACTTTTCATCATATTCGATCCAGACTCACACCTAATGCTTGGTTCTGCTAGCAGAGTGAAGACACACAGAGAATATGCATTTTCATATGTTTCTATCAATTTCAGTGTTATCGGACACAAACTAGTCACTTTTCATCATATTCGATCCAGACTCACACCTAATGCTTGGTTCTGCTAGCAGAGTGAAGGCACACACAGTATATGCATTTTCATGTGTTTCTGTCAATTTCAGTGTTAGTGGGCCCAAACTAGTCACTTTTCATCATATTCGATCAAGACTCACACCTAATGCTTGGTTCTGCTAACAGAGTGAAGACACACAGAGAATATGCATTTTCATTTGTTTCTATCAATTTCAGTGTTATCGGACACAAACTAGTCACTTTTCATCATATTTGATCCAGACTCACACCTAATGCTTGGTTCTGGTAGCAGAGTGAAGGCACACACAATACATGCATTTCCATGTGTTTCTGTCAATTTCAGTGATATTGGGCCCAAACTAGTCACTTTTCATCAGAATCGATGCAGACTCACACCTAATGCTTGGTTCTGCTAGCAGAGTGAAGGCACACACAGTCTATGCATTTTCATGTGTTTCTATCAATTTCAGTGTTATCGGACACAAACTAGTCACTTTTCATCATATTCGATCCAGACTCACACCTAATGCTTGGTACTGCTAGCAGAGTGAAGACACACAGAAAATATGCATTTTCATGTGTTTCTGTCAATTTCAGTGATATTGGGCCCAAACTAGTCACTTTTCATCAGAATCGCTCCAGACTCACCCAAAACGCTCTGCTGTACTGGCAGAGTCACGGCACACACCGTACATGCATTTTCATGTGTTTCTGTCAGTTTCAGTGTTAGTGGGCCCAAACTAGTCACTTTTCATTATATTCAATCCAGACTCACACCTAATACTTGGTTCTGCTAGCAGAGTGAAGACACACAGAGAATATGCATTTTCATGTGTTTCTATCAATTTCAGTGTTATCGGACACAAACTAGTCACTTTTCATCATATTTGATCCAGACTCACACCTAATGCTTGGTTCTGGTAGCAGAGTGAAGGCACACACAATACATGCATTTCCATGTTTTTCTGTCAATTTCAGTGATATTGGGCCCAAACTAGTCACTTTTCATCAGAATCGCTCCAGACTCACCCAAAACGCTCTTCTGTACTGGCAGAGTCATGGCACACACCGTACATGCATTTTCATGTGTTTCTGTCAATATCAGTGTTAGTGGGCCCAAACTAGTCACTTTTCATCATATTGGATCAAGACTCCCACCTAATGCTTGGTTCTGCTAGCAGAGTGAAGACACAGAGAGAATATGCATTTTCATGTGTTTCTATCAATTTCAGTGTTATCGGACACAAACTAGTCACTTTTCATCATATTCGATCCAGACTCACACCTAATGCTTGGTACTGCTAGCAGAGTGAAGACACACAGAGAATATGCATTTTCATGTGTTTATGTCAATTTCAGTGTTATCGGACACAAACTAGTCACTTTTCATCATATTCGATCCAGACTCACACGAACTGCTCGGTTCTGCTAGCAGAGTGAAGGCACACACAGAATTTGCATTTTCATGTGTTTCTGTCAATTTCAGTGTTATTGGGCCCAAACTAGTCACTTTTCACCAGAATCGATCCAGACTCACCCAAAACGCTCTGCTGTACTGGCAGAGTCACGGCACACACCATACATGCATTTTCATGTGTTTCTGTCAATTTCAGTGTTAGTGGACCCAAACTAGTCACTTTTCATCATATTCGATCCAGACTCATGTAATGGGAAATTGCAGATCACTCAATAAACACACAAGAGAGCATTGTCAGGTTATGAAATAGTGTAATCAAATAATACAATCAGAAGTATAATGCATCATAGTTCTGGAGACAAAGATACGTACCACCTAGCTATCTTTTCTTTGTCTGAAAGGTTGGCACTTAACCAGTCCCTTAAATACTACTTGTACAGAATTTATGACATCTGCTTACTAACCTTACAGGTCAGCAACCAACCCTCAGATAGAAACATAGGTCAGAAGTTCAGCTAACCTAGGAACAGTCTTTCTTTACGACCATATATGACAGTACATAAGCATGCACCAAGTAGCATCACAAAATAACATCCCTGCTATATTAAATTAAGGGCAAACCACACTATCCTCTAAAGCTTATCAATTTTACACATAAACATCTACATAACTACAGTTTATCTTATCACTGGCTCAGGTAAGGGTACAACAGAATAGACTTAACTGTTAAACACACAACTGCCTCATCTTACACAGCAAAGAACTAAGTTTAGAATATATATAGCACAGAGGAATTTAGAACATGTGTGAAACACTAACTAACACTAAACTGAACTTAAACACTGTCTGAAACATGTATGATATATTGAAGAAATACATCAAATGATAACCTGTGATTCAGTTTTCTTTTACATTCCCTCCTTTTATCATTTGATAATCCTTCGTACATATCAGAGCTCAAAACAATCTCAAAAACTAAACAACATGACTAAAACACATTTAAACAAACAAAAATAGATAATGAGTTTCACACTTATTACTACATCAGAATATAACAAATAGGCCTACGCATAGTATCAATACGGATAAAAGTCTTCTCACGTCCTCTTCACCCTTATAGCTCTTGCAGCTTATTCAAAGGGCCAGCGCTGCATGCTTATGCATCCTCGAAATCATCCAAGTCAAGTTGAAGTTGCTGAAGGTAGTTTTCACCACCAATATCCCTACAATTACCCTCAGCCATTAGATACGAGTGGGTGTCCAATAACGTATTAGACAAAGGTCTTTTCATATCAGACTGTATTGCTACAGCAGTCAATGAGGTGTTAACCACCTTATGAATCATAACTTTAACACAACTCAAAGCGCACATAATCATTACAAAAAACAACAATATTACTCCAACAACTGGCAAAAGTAACTGTAATATACCTGCTCCCCATGATCCAAAGATATTAACCAACCAACTGCGATAAGGATTCTCAATTCTAGGTTTAGAATACAAAGAAGACTGAAAACGGCCTAAAACAGTGATAACATCTGTCAAATTATCCGTAACATCCGGAATCAAAGTCATACAAGAACCACCAGTCAAATTTAGAGTCGCACACAAACCTCCAGTTTTAGCTAATAAAAAATCCAAAGCTTGTTGATGTTTCAACAAGGTCAATCTATGAGACTTTAAAGTATCCTTTATGAGTGAAAACCCTTTCATTGTTGCATTTGCAAACCCCCACATAGTATAAGATAGTCTATCTACATGTAAAGACATAGCAGTTACTGCTATTTGTGGAAAGAAGAAACTCATAAACTTATCATACCAAGAAACTTGTTGACCAAAAGCTGCTTGCTGACCAAAGGCTGTTATATCTGTAAGCTCTGTAGGAAGTGACCTAGGCTTTCTAACATGTGTACTATTTAACTCACTTGCTTCAGCCGAAGAAGTATTTTCCCATTGTCTTGTCATCTGAATTAGGTTTACTGGTACTGTCAAATGAACATAGTAACAGCATCCTGACCAAAACCTAGGCAAATAATAATAATAATTTTGACCCCCACACATAAAAACAAGATCTATCAAAGCACCTGTGGCTGAATATCCAATAGTAGGACCCTCTTGTATTACTACAGTCTTTCCATTTCCATGAAACTTATACACACCAGGATACCTCCCTCCATACTCCTTACATTCTGCCACACCCATAAACACTGTTTCAATCATATCCTGTCCAGATGCATATGGAGGATTCCCATCCTGGTAACAAAAACAATAGGGTGGCTTTTCTAACACCCGAACCTGACCAACAGGCTCCGGTCTACTCCTAAGATCTGTAGCACTATGAATCGGGATAATTTTGCCATACTTACTATCACACTCAACATTGAACGAACTCTGAAAGTACTGCTTCCCAATTTGCTGCTCATACTCACAAGAAACACCCTTCATCTCATCTTTCCTCAGTGGTCTTCCAACAGGACTTAAACACATGTCTATGCTATTACAAGGAGGCGTAACCACAGCTATCATTCCTCTTCTATCTGGATATGTGTGCTTCACCATATAGGCCATCATTTCATACCATGTATTACCCTTCTCACCCAATGGCTGTAGGTAATTATCATCTAGCTCATTTTCATCATCAGTCTGTATTGGTTCCAGCAAAGTTTGCCTCTTTGCTTTTCCATGAATTCCCGCTGATGAGACATCTTGAGTCTGCGTTGTTTCCACTAAGTCTGCAATGTGCTCTTCCAGGGTTGCATTTAATGTCATTAAGCCTCCAACAGATGATAGCAAATGCACCAGCACAAGCAATCCCACAACCTTGAATTTGGGCATCTCACGGTATTGGTGCCCTCTTACAGTGGGACGCATGGATCCAAGTTGTCCTCTCCTTGACTTTTACTGCCGTTGGTGTAGTAAGCAGGACCTGGTATGGACCTCTCCACCGCGGAGAATGCCATTGTCGTCTCCTCAGATCCTTCACCAAAACCCAATCTCCTGGCTGGAAAGGATGGGTTGTTTCTCCTTCCCTCAGAGGCGATGGAAGAGCTGCTTTCACCTGAACAGAAATTGAACTCATTACTTGAGTTAACTTCTTACAGTAGGCCACTATAGCCTCATCTACAAGAATTTGATCTGTGTGTGTTCCCTTATACAGATTTTGGCCTATAGGCATAACTCTTCCTGTCAAAACTTCATGTGGAGAGAGACCTGTAGTAGAGTGATGCCTTCCCCTCATATACATTAACACCAGGGGGAGACAAGAAACCCAATCTAACTGCGTTTCTTCCATCATTTTCGTGAGCTTGTTTTTCAACACTCCATTAGCTCTCTCAACAGCACCCCCACTCTGTGGATGGTAAGCACAATGCTGTGTTAAATCAATACCTGTTTTTTCCGCCAGGTATGAGATTGTATTATTAACAAAATGAGAGCCATTATCCGATGACAATTTTTCCGGAATCCCCCATCGTGGAATAATTTCCTGCAACAAATGTTTAGCAGTAGATTTTGCATCTGCCTGCTTACAGGGAAAAGCTTCTATCCACTTGGAGAACATATCTACAACAACTAGACAATACTTATATCCTCTAGCTGGAGTTAATTCAATGAAATCCATCATGAGATGTTGAAACGGACTATCAGGAATAGGAAATGCTGATTGTGTCGTGTTGTGCGACTTACCTATGTTATGTTGAGCACACACCAGGCATCTTTTGCAAAAGTTTTCTGCTACGGTGCTAAAGCCAATGGAGTCCCAATTTTGTGCAATGAATTCAGTCATACCACCCTTTGAAACATGATCCGGTCCATGGGAGAGCTTCGCCATGTAGGGGAAAAGTTGCTTAGGCAAGTGAGGTTTTTCTCGTGGACCCCTCCAGACTCCCTTTGAATCACAACGACCATGTTTCCTCCACGCAGTCTTTTCTGCTGCACTGGCCATTGATTGGATGTCTTTAAGGGACATGTGTGGATCAAAAGGGGTCTGAGCCGCTGGAAAAGCAAGGTACATTTGAAGCGAATGCATTTCAGATGAAACCGCAGCAGACTTAGCAGCAGAATCAGCAAGAGAATTTCCTTTAGAAACAGCATCTCCAATCCTAACATGTGCTTGGCACTTACAAACAGCTATCTGAGATGGAAGCAAGATAGCCTCAAGAAGATTGCCAACAAGTTGATGATGTTGAATTGGGGTACCCTGTGACGTAAGGAATCCTCTATTCTTCCACAAAGTCCCAAAATCATGTACTACTCCAAAAGCATACCTGCTATCAGTATAGATAGTAACAGATTTTCCAGATGCAAGAATACATGCCCTTGTTAAAGCGAAAAGCTCAGCAGCCTGAGCAGAAAGATGAGCTGGAAGTCTTGCTGATTCCACCACTTCATGATCAGTAACAATGGCATAACCAACAGCCCCTATTCCTTCCAACCTTCTAGCTGATCCATCCACATAATAAATCAGGTCAGGATTAAGAAGAGGTTCAACAGAAAGATCTTGTCTAGGAGTTACTGTTTCAGCAATAACCGCCAGACAGTCATGAGCTTCCCCATCCTCCTCAATAGGAAGAAGGGTGGCTGGATTCAAGACATTACACCTTTGCAAGGTGACATGTGGAAGACTCAAAATGTTATAATAATGGAGGGTAGAAGCTGGGGTGAAATGAGCCGTCTTAGCTTGAAGAAGAATAGTAGCCACAGCGTGTGGAACCAAAACAGTCAAAGATCTGTAAGCCACTAAAGAAGAAGAAGCTGTCACAGCCGCTGCAGCCGCAGCCACTGCTCTAGAACAAGGAGGAAGCCCTCTCACAACAGATGGAAGCCTTTGAGAATAATAAGCAACTGGCTTAAGTTTATCACCATGCTTCTGAAGCAAAACAGCACTATAAAACCCTTTCTTCTCATCCACTGCCAAAGTGAAATCCCTTGACAAATCAGGAATGCCTAAGGCTGGAGCAGAAGCCAAGGCTTCCTTCAGTTTTACAAAAGAGTTAGTAGCTTCAGGAGTCCAAGTCACTAAGTCATGTGCAGTCAGTCCAGTCGCATGCGCCATGTCTGAAAGTGGTTGAACTATTTTAGCATAATCACAGATCCACTGTCTACAGTAGCCTGTACATCCCAAAAAGGATAGCACCTGTTTCTTCGTCATTGGTTTAGGCATTGACAGTACCGCTTGAATTCTGTCTTTGCCAATTGTTCGTTTATTTTGTGAGATCTCATGTCCCAAATAGTGCACTTCTTGTTTTACCAGCTGGAGTTTTTCTAGCGACGCTTTATGTCCCTGCAAAGCTAAATATTTTAAAAGGGCGTTTGTATCCGCGATGCAGTTTTCCTCAGATATCGAACACACAAGCAAATCATCTACATACTGAATTAAAGTACTTCCCTTGGGAAATACAAAACCTGCTAAATTTTCCTGCAATGCAGCTGAATAAACTGTTGGTGATTCTGCAAATCCTTGAGGAACTCTGGTCCAAGTATATTTTTTACCTTTAAAAGTAAAAGCAAACCAATATTGTGAAGCCAGATCAACTGGAACGCTAAAGAAAGCATTTGCCAAATCTATCACAGTGAACCATTTTGCATTACCAGGTACTGAAGACAAGATTGTAGCTGGATTGGGTACAACTGCTGCACGAGCAAACACAGCCTCATTCACAGCACGCAGATCATGAACAGGTCGCCAGGATTTGCCATCAGCTTTCTTTATTGGAAGGAGTGGGGTATTACATGGAGAAGTTGGAGCTGGAACAAGAATTTTATCGTTCAAGAGTTGCTCAATAATAGGAGTCATACCTTCTTCTGCATCGGGCCTCAGAGGATATTGTCGCTTATTAGGCCTGTAATCTGATTTAGGAACCACTACTAATGGAGTGGCATCCTTGATCAGACCCACATCATATTTATGTGTTGCCCACAATTGTTTGGGAACACCTTCCAATGCTGGATGGTTTTCTTTAGACTCAAAACTGTTCATCACAAAATTATGGACCACAAGGGGAAACTGATCAACCAATTGAATTGTCCTGTGGGCGCTAAATGTACAGTGGAAAGGATGGAGAATGACTCCCTTTTCACAGTTCACCTTCTGGCCTGTAGCTAAATTAGTGTCACAACAGGACACATCCATGCCTTGTAGTACCATCCCTACATCATAATCTGAAAGCGCTGGCGAACTGGCCAAAACAACATAAGGGACACCAATCTTCCGAAACACTTTCCTCTGCCTTTCATTTAGATCAACAAGCAAAACAACAAAATCCTCTGTGACCACAATACCATTACCATGCAACCTTTCCTCTTGTGTTTGTCTGTTCCACTCTTCCTTAAACTGTTCATCTACACCTTCTTCTGTTACATGTGATACACACTTATAGCTGCATAAATCATGTTTAAAAAACATTTCTTCACTATGAGTCTCAACAAAATCATGCAATTCCTGCACAACTGAAGAAGGGTCTATGCTCCAACAATACTCAACAGCTGGGGAGTGACACACCATAACAGCCAAAGATTCGTCACAATGATCAGATTTTTTCAACACTAAACCTTTTTCTGTGCACTCAATAGTCAAGCCCAAAGCACATAACAAATCTCTTCCTGCCAAATTCACCGGACACTCTGGGACAATGACAAATGAATGCTGTATTTTTGAAACACCAAATTCCTCACATTCTACTGGACACAGTTTGGTCACCTTACACTTTATAGGTGTTCCGGAGACTCCAATGCAAGTCTTAATTTTTTGAGACAAATGGAAAGCTTCTGTTGCCGATTTTAATGTTGATTCAGTAGCTCCTGTGTCAGCCAGCATTTCATAGGTGGTGCCGTGGACTGTGATCTTAAACATTGGAAGTTCTTTAGACTTGAAGCAAAGAGAAAGGTAAAATAGATCAGAGTTTTCAGAATTATTTATTTGAGGTTTTTCACTCTCCTTCTCCTGAATAATAGAAGGATTCGAGACTTGCTCAGACAGTCATGTTCTCTGTGATAGTTGATTCCTTCTTCCAAATGGTCTATTCACAGACACATTGCCAGGTGGTGGACGTGCCACTCCTTGTCCACCATCCCATTCCTCCGACATTGCAACAGGACAGTCTCTGGCCCAGTGGCCCATTTGGCCACACTTCCAACAGGCCTCGCTTCCATCTCTATTGTTAAAGGAGAAGCCTCTACCTCTTCCTCGTCCTCGACCTCTGCCTCTTACAGGTGGAGCATAATAAGCCATCTGAACCATCTGCAATCTTTCAGCCGCTACTTTAGATTTCTTCTTTTGCTGGTTTCTTTCATCCTGAAGAACAGTCTCAGCATGTATGCAATATCTTTTAATGTCATTCAATCTGGCAGTTTGCCATGCCACACAGTGTCTGACAAAAATAGCTCTCACTTCCGGAGACAGACCATCCACCAAGGCCTGTACAAACTGTCTTTCCCACACAGTATCATCGACAGTGTTAGCTGGTTGTTCATTTCCACTATGTGTGTTAAAAACTTGGAGCTTTCTGAAGAAATAATCATCAAACGATTCTTCTGGTTTTTGCACACATGCATTTACAGTTGTCATATTTATGACTGGTTTAAATTGTGTCACCAATGCTTGACACAAAGCTGCCAGCTGCGTTTGATAAGGGGCGCCATTTGCAACAGTCCATGGGGCAGCTGGATCCCAATTAGCAGGCTTAACTTCTCCCCAGGCAAGACCCATCTTAGTAGCACAAACGTGCTCCAATTCAGCTGCAGTGGGTTTACACTGTATTACCATCTTTGCCAAAGCGTCTGCAAAGACTTTTCCATTATTCTTAGGGTCTGGAAGTTTGTCAATGATAGCCTGCAATTCTGTTATCTTCCATGGTCTATAAACATGCTGTACACCCCCAGCTCCATTAGGGCATTCTATCATTGGGCCAAGAAATGTGTCTCCAAAAGCACCTCCACATGCTCCCTCCTCTGGAGCAGCAGACGGAAGATCCAATGTTGAAGCTGACATTGTGGGCTGATAAACAGTTCCTGACCTTGTCATAGCTAGGCCACCTGGATTGAAACTTGTTTTTCTCCTCACCACCATTGGAGTCAACCATTCAGCAGCACAAAGCGGTGGTGTTCTCTGAGGTGTTAGTGTTGGTGGTTTCATGGCTTGCTCCAGCAACCCAGCATATGGTGGAGGGGGACG
Organism: Thunnus thynnus; assembly: GCF_963924715.1. NCBI lineage: Eukaryota > Metazoa > Chordata > Actinopteri > Scombriformes > Scombridae > Thunnus > Thunnus thynnus. Next base: position 41,742 of record NW_027095883.1, on the reverse strand, counting down.
GCTGATAGGTGACACTACAGCAGCTCCCTTACTTTCCTCTGATTCTATAAATACCTCTCCTACAGCTCCTCCTACAGCTCCTTCTCCCAGCTGTGGGTGATATTGTTGCTCACTGGGAGGAGCCACATCTCCCAACTGTGGAGGAGGACTTCTTGCTGGACAGTCCAACAAATCATCCACCTTATGAACACTGACCATAGTAGTAGAGGGCGGTGTTATTTTAGGACGACTGCCAATTATCTGCTTCGTGTGACAAATCTTTCGACTGATGGCATCCCATACCCCAACACATTCTATCATATACCCATAATCCCAATCAGAAGGGCCTAAAGGACTGGGTGGAGCTGTTAACTCATGCAACAACAATATCTGAGACTTCTCAAAAGAACCACTTCGTGGCCACCGCGAGTCAAAATCTGCTACATGATCACAAAATGGCACTGTGTAATAAGTTGTACTCGTTATTTCTTCAACAAGGGCTTTTGGCGTCATTTGTGCCAATTTGTTGTATGTGTCATCCACACACAAGGAAACAAATGTTCTAACACTTTTACACATTTTTTCAGTTCTTTCTCTATTGTCTGCTTCTTTTTCCCACAATTTCAAACTTTCAATTTGTTTTGTCCATCTATCATTAACCTTCTTAGCAGCTCGTACTTTGGCTTTCTTAATTTTATCCTCAAATCTCTTTGCTATTTTTTTTCTCAGATTCCTAAGAGAAGCATGTTGTAGACTCCCATATTGAGGAAATCCTGAATTCTTATGCCACTTTGGCAAAAATTGTACGGCAACAGAGCCATACTTATCAAACATTTCTTTTGCTGGACTTTGAAGGTTTTTCTGATTGCTGTTAATGGCACCCATGGCGATTCTGTTCCAATTATATAATACTATGTTAAGATATTTAAATAAACACCTTCTAATGAATCTTATATTAACTTCTTCAAAAAGAGAAAGAAAAAAAGAAAAAAGGGAAGAAACCTTCAAAGAAAACTATCCCTTTTCTTCACCTACTGACATGCACTCAGGGATTGAATGAATGTGTGACAAAAATATCTCCCACAGACTAACTGTCTGCTGTAGAAACAGAGGAGACAAAATATGTACCAGCTGTCTGATTCCCTAGTCTGACCACTAACCTAATCAGACAAATTACTATTTCTCACACTTCTTTTTGTCCTTTCCTTGTTGAAAAGAACTTAAAAAAATACGCCACACCAACTATGCAGTGCGTTCAATAATTTCAATAGGAGAAAGGAAAATTTGACCTTGCTCATCAAGAGATTGATAATGCATGCGATGTAAATCACCAAAAAGGTGGACAGGCATCATTAATTACTCATACAAAACAGTCCACATTGAACTATTTTCATTTATTTTATGCATTCAGCATAACTCACTTTTCGTCTTTATTTATTTATTCCATTTATTTATCTTGTGTTTTTTTTTTGTTTTTGTTTTTGTTTTTTTTGTTTTTTCCTCGTGAGTTCAACAACTAATTGTTAGCATTTATGTGGGGAAAAATTTCCTGAACTGGTCTACACCCAGATATCAAGCAGACAGAAGCCGCCGACACATAACCACACAGGGAAATGCAGTAACTCAAACAAAGAAAAACAGTACTGTACAGCACGGACTCTAACCGTACTAAGCGCTTCTTAACAATTTACGCAGGCTCACATATTGATAGAACTCTGATCTCACCTCGTAATTTAGGCCTTTTTGGGGACTCTAACCCCTTTATTTATATGGCTTTTAGTTACGCAGGCTCACATATTGATGGAACTCTGATCTCACCTCGTATTGTACGCAGGCTCACGTTTGTTGTTCCCGGTCTTACCTCGCACTTTTAGCCCTGGGGACTCTAACCCCTATTAGCTTTTATCAAGGACTCTAACCTTGAAAGGGACCCTGGCAGCGGACTCTAACCCTGCCTTTTTTACAGTGCACACAGGGGACTCCAACCCCAAAACCAACCTTATGACTCCATTATTTCAACAACCAACAATGCATAGTCAAACCCACCAATTTAGAATTTAAAAGCAACAAACAAATGCAATTTCCACATAATCAGATCAACAGTTGCCAATACAAGTCCCCATAAAAGTGGTTCTTTCAACTTACTGCCGTCCCGTTTCTCGAAAGGAAGACGTCAGGCGTCCCGAAAAAACCCTTTCTTACTGGGCGTCGAGGTTCCTCAGTCTCCTAGGACTGTCCCGATCGTGGAGTCCGTCAGTCTTACGAGAAAAGGTCGGCAGGTTAGCATCCCGGACGAGCCCCCAAATGTAATGGGAAATTGCAGATCACTCAATAAACACACAAGAGAGCATTGTCAGGTTATGAAATAGTGTAATCAAATAATACAATCAGAAGTATAATGCATCATAGTTCTGGAGACAAAGATACGTACCACCTAGCTATCTTTTCTTTGTCTGAAAGGTTGGCACTTAACCAGTCCCTTAAATACTACTTGTACAGAATTTATGACATCTGCTTACTAACCTTACAGGTCAGCAACCAACCCTCAGATAGAAACATAGGTCAGAAGTTCAGCTAACCTAGGAACAGTCTTTCTTTACGACCATATATGACAGTACATAAGCATGCACCAAGTAGCATCACAAAATAACATCCCTGCTATATTAAATTAAGGGCAAACCACACTATCCTCTAAAGCTTATCAATTTTACACATAAACATCTACATAACTACAGTTTATCTTATCACTGGCTCAGGTAAGGGTACAACAGAATAGACTTAACTGTTAAACACACAACTGCCTCATCTTACACAGCAAAGAACTAAGTTTAGAATATATATAGCACAGAGGAATTTAGAACATGTGTGAAACACTAACTAACACTAAACTGAACTTAAACACTGTCTGAAACATGTATGATATATTGAAGAAATACATCAAATGATAACCTGTGATTCAGTTTTCTTTTACACTCACACCTAATGCTTGGTTCTGCTAGCAGAGTGAAGGCACACAGAGAATATGCATTTTCATGTGTTTCTGTCAATTTCAGTGTTAGTGGGCCCAAACTAGTCACTTTTCATCATATTCGATCCAGACTCACACCTAATGCTTGGTTCTGCTAGCAGAGTGAAGACACACAGAGAATATGCATTTTCATATGTTTCTATCAATTTCAGTGTTATCGGACACAAACTAGTCACTTTTCATCATATTCGATCCAGACTCACACCTAATGCTTGGTTCTGCTAGCAGAGTGAAGGCACACACAGTATATGCATTTTCATGTGTTTCTGTCAATTTCAGTGATATTGGGCCCAAACTAGTCACTTTTCATCAGAATCGTTCCAGACTCACCCAAAACGCTCTGCTGTACTGTCAGAGTCACGGCACACACCGTACATGCATTTTCATGTGTTTCTGTCAATTTCAGTGTTAGTGGGCCCAAACTAGTCACTTTTCATCATATTCGATCAAGACTCACACCTAATGCTTGGTTCTGCTAGCAGAATGAAGGCACACACAGAATATGCATTTTCATGTGTTTCTGTCAATTTAAGTGTTATTGGGCCCAAACTAGTCACTTTTCATCATATTCGATCCAGACTCACACCTAATGCTTGGTTCTGTTAGCAGAGTGAAGACACACAGAGAATATGCATTTTCATGTGTTTCTATCAATTTCAGTGTTATCGGACACAAACTAGTCACTTTTCATCATATTCGATCCAGACTCACACCTAATGCTTGGTACTGCTAGCAGAGTGAAGACACAAAGAGAATATGCATTTTCATGTGTTTCTATCAATTTCAGTGTTATCGGACACAAACTAGTCACTTTTCATCATATTCGATCCAGACTCACACCTAATGCTTGGTACTGCTAGCAGAGTGAAGACACACAGAGAATATGCATTTTCATGTGTTTCTGTCAATTTCAGTGTTATCAGGCCAAAACTAGTCACTTTTCATCAGAATCGTTCCGGACTCACCCAAAACGCTCTGCTGTACTGGCAGAGTCACGGCACACACCGTACATGCATTTTCATGTGTTTCTGTCAATTTCAGTGTTAGTGGGCCCAAACTAGTCACTTTTCATCAGAATCGATGCAGACTCACACCTAAAGCTCGGTTCTGCTAGCAAAGTGAAGGCACACACAGAATATGCATTTTCATGTGTTTCTGTCAATTTCAGTGTTATTGGGCCCAAACTAGTCACTTTTCATCATATTCGATCCAGACTCACACCTAATGCTTGGTTCTGCTAGCAGAGTGAAGACACACAGAGAATATGCATTTTCATGTGTTTCTATCAATTTCAGTGTTATCGGACACAAAATAGTCACTTTTCATCATATTCGATCCAGACTCACACCTAATGCTTGGTTCTGCTAGCAGAGTGAAGGCACACACAGTATATGCATTTTCATGTGTTTCTATCAATTTCAGTGTTAGTGGGCCCAAACTAGTCACTTTTCATCATATTCGATCCAGACTCACACCTAATGCTTGGTTCTGCTAGCAGAGTGAAGACACACAGAGAATATGCATTTTCATATGTTTCTATCAATTTCAGTGTTAGTGGGCCCAAACTAGTCACTTTTCATCATATTCGATCCAGACTCACACCTAATGCTTGGTTCTGCTAGCAGAGTGAAGGCACACACAGTATATGCATTTTCATGTGTTTCTGTCAATTTCAGTGTTAGTGGGCCCAAACTAGTCACTTTTCATCATATTCGATCAAGACTCACACCTAATGCTTGGTTCTGCTAACAGAGTGAAGACACACAGAGAATATGCATTTTCATTTGTTTCTATCAATTTCAGTGTTATCGGACACAAACTATTCACTTTTCATCATATTTGATCCAGACTCACACCTAATGCTTGGTTCTGGTAGCAGAGTGAAGGCACACACAATACATGCATTTCCATGTGTTTCTGTCAATTTCAGTGATATTGGGCCCAAACTAGTCACTTTTCATCAGAATCGATGCAGACTCACACCTAATGCTTGGTTCTGCTAGCAGAGTGAAGGCACACACAGAATATGCATTTTCATATGTTTCTATCAATTTCAGTGTTATCGGACACAAACTCGTCACTTTTCATCATATTCGATCCAGACTCACACCTAATGCTTGGTACTGCTAGCAGAGTGAAGACACACAGAAAATATGCATTTTCATGTGTTTCTGTCAATTTCAGTGATATTGGGCCCAAACTAGTCACTTTTCATCAGAATCGCTCCAGACTCACCCAAAACGCTCTGCTGTACTGGCAGAGTCACGGCACACACCGTACATGCATTTTCATGTGTTTCTGTCAGTTTCAGTGTTAGTGGGCCCAAACTAGTCACTTTTCATTATATTCAATCCAGACTCACACCTAATACTTGGTTCTGCTAGCAGAGTGAAGACACACAGAGAATATGCATTTTCATGTGTTTCTATCAATTTCAGTGTTATCGGACACAAATTAGTCACTTTTCATCATATTCGATCCAGACTCACACCTAATGCTTGGTACTGCTAGCAGAGTGAAGACACACAGAAAATATGCATTTTCATGTGTTTCTATCAATTTCAGTGTTATCGGACAGAAACTTGTCACTTTTCATCATATTCGATCCAGACTCACACCTAATGCTCGGTTCTGCTAGCAGAGTGAAGGCACACACAGAATTTGCATTTTCATGTGTTTCTGTCAATTTCAGTGTTATTGGGCCCAAACTAGTCACTTTTCACCAGAATCGATCCAGACTCACCCAAAACGCTCTGCTGTACTGGCAGAGTCACGGCACACACCATACATGCATTTTCATGTGTTTCTGTCAATTTCAGTGTTATTGGACCCAAACTAGTCACTTTTCATCATATTCGATCCAGACTCACACCTAATGCTTGGTTCTGCTAGCAGAGTGAAGGCACACACAGAATTTGCATTTTCATGTGTTTCTGTCAATTTCAGTGTTATTGGGCCCAAACTAGTCACTTTTCACCTGAATCGTTCCAGACTCACCCAAAACGCTCTGCTGTACTGGCAGAGTCACGGAATACACCATACATGCATTTTCATGTGTTTCTGTCAATTTCAGTGTTAGTGGACCCAAACTAGTCACTTTTCATCATATTCGATCCAGACTCACACCTAATGCTTGGTTCTGCTAGCAGAGTGAAGGCACACATAGAATATGCATTTTCATGTGTTTCTGTCAATATCAGTGTTAGTGGGCCCAAACTAGTCACTTTTCATCATATTCGATCCAGACTCACACCTAATGCTTGGTTCTGCTAGCAGAGTGAAGACACACAGACAATATGCATTTTCATATGTTTCTATCAATTTCAGTGTTATCGGACACAAACTAGTCACTTTTCATCATATTCGATCCAGACTCACACCTAATGCTTGGTACTGCTAGCAGAGTGAAGACACACAGAGAATATGCATTTTCATGTGTTTCTATCAATTTCAGTGTTATAGGTTATAGGACACAAACTAGTCACTTTTCATCAGAATCGATGCAGACTCACACCTAAAGCTTGGTTCTGCTAGCAGAGTGAAGGCACACAAAGTATATGCATTTTCATGTGTTTCTGTCAATTTCAGTGATATTGGGCCCAAACTAGTCACTTTTCATCAGAATCGCTCCAGACTCACCCAAAACGCTCTGCTGTAGTGGCAGAGTCACGGCACACACCATACATGCATTTTCATGTGTTTCTGTCAATTTCAGTGTTATTGGACCCAAACTAGTCACTTTTCATCATATTCGATCCAGACTCACACCTAATGCTTGGTTCTGCTAGCAGAGTGAAGGCACACATAGAATATGCATTTTCATGTGTTTCTGTCATTATCAGTGTTAGTGGGCCCAAACTAGTCACTTTTCATCACATTCGATCCAGACTCACACCTAATGCTTGGTTCTGCTAGCAGAGTGAAGACACACAGACAATATGCATTTTCATATGTTTCTGTCAATTTCAGTGTTATCGGACACAAACTAGTCACTTTTCATCATATTCGATCCAGACTCACACCTAATGCTTGGTACTGCTAGCAGAGTGAAGACACACAGAGAATATGCATTTTCATGTGTTTCTATCAATTTCAGTGTTATAGGTTATAGGACACAAACTAGTCACTTTTCATCATATTCGATCCAGACTCACACCTAATGCTTGGTACTGCTAGCAGAGTGAAGACACACAGAGAATATGCATTTTCATGTGTTTCTGTCAATTTCAGTGATATTGGGCCCAAACTAGTCACTTTTCATCAGAATCGCTCCAGACTCACGCAAAACGCTCTGCTGTACTGGCAGAGTCACGGCACACACCGTACATGCATTTTCATGTGTTTCTGTCAGTTTCAGTGTTAGTGGGGCCAAACTAGTCACTTTTCATTATATTCAATCCAGACTCACACCTAATACTTGGTTCTGCTAGCAGAGTGAAGACACACAGAGAATATGCATTCTCATGTGTTTCTATCAATTTCAGTGTTATCGGACAGAAACTTGTCACTTTTCATCATATTCGATCCAGACTCACACCTAATGCTCGGTTCTGCTAGCAGAGTGAAGGCACACACAGAATTTGCATTTTCATGTGTTTCTGTCAATTTCAGTGTTATTGGGCCCAAACTAGTCACTTTTCACCAGAATCGATCCAGACTCACCCAAAACGCTCTGCTGTGCTGGCAGAGTCACGGCACACACCATACATGCATTTTCATGTGTTTCTTTCAATTTCAGTGTTATTGGACCCAAACTAGTCACTTTTCATCATATTCGATCCAGACTCACACCTAATGCTTGGTTCTGCTAGCAGAGTGAAGGCACACATAGAATATGCATTTTCATGTGTTTCTGTCAATTTCAGTGTTAGTGGGCCCAAACTAGTCACTTTTCATCATATTCGATCCAGACTCACACCTAATGCTTGGTTCTGCTAGCAGAGTGAAGACACACAGAGAATATGCATTTTCATATGTTTCTATCAATTTCAGTGTTATCGGACACAAACTAGTCACTTTTCATCATATTCGATCCAGACTCACACCTAATGCTTGGTTCTGCTAGCAGAGTGAAGGCACACACAGTATATGCATTTTCATGTGTTTCTGTCAATTTCAGTGTTAGTGGGCCCAAACTAGTCACTTTTCATCATATTCGATCCAGACTCACACCTAATGCTTGGTTCTGCTAACAGAGTGAAGACACACAGAGAATATGCATTTTCATGTGTTTCTATCAATTTCAGTGTTATTGGACACAAACTAGTCACTTTTCATCATATTTGATCCAGACTCACACCTAATGCTTGGTTCTGGTAGCAGAGTGAAGGCACACACAATACATGCATTTCCATGTTTTTCTGTCAATTTCAGTGATATTGGGCCCAAACTAGTCACTTTTCATCAGAATCGCTCCAGACTCACCCAAAACGCTCTTCTGTACTGGCAGAGTCATGGCACACACCGTACATGCATTTTCATGTGTTTCTGTCAATTTCAGTGTTAGTGGGCCCAAACTAGTCACTTTTCATCATATTCGATCAAGACTCACACCTAATGCTTGGTTCTGCTAGCAGAGTGAAGGCACACACAGAATATGCATTTTCATGTGTTTCTGTCAATTTAAGTGTTATTGGGCCCAAACTAGTCACTTTTCATCATATTCGATCCAGACTCACACCTAATGCTTGGTTCTGTTAGCAGAGTGAAGACACACACAGAATATGCATTTTCATGTGTTTCTATCAATTTCAGTGTTATCGGACACAAACTAGTCACTTTTCATCATATTCGATCCAGACTCACACCTAATGTTTGGTACTGCTAGCAGAGTGAAGACACAAAGAGAATATGCATTTTCATGTGTTTCTATCAATTTCAGTGTTATCGGACACAAACTAGTCACTTTTCATCATATTCGATCCAGACTCACACCTAATGCTTGGTACTGCTAGCAGAGTGAAGACACACAGAGAATATGCATTTTCATGTGTTTCTGTCAATTTCAGTGTTATCAGGCCAAAACTAGTCACTTTTCATCAGAATCGTTCCGGACTCACCCAAAACGCTCTGCTGTACTGGCAGAGTCACGGCACACACCGTACATACATTTTCATGTGTTTCTGTCAATTTCAGTGTTAGTGGGCCCAAACTAGTCACTTTTCATCAGAATCGATGCAGACTCACACCTAAAGCTCGGTTCTGCTAGCAAAGTGAAGGCACACACAGAATATGCATTTTCATGTGTTTCTGTCAATTTCAGTGTTATTGGGCCCAAACTAGTCACTTTTCATCATATTCGATCCAGACTCACACCTAATGCTTGGTTCTGCTAGCAGAGTGAAGACACACAGAGAATATGCATTTTCATGTGTTTCTATCAATTTCAGTGTTATCGGACACAAAATAGTCACTTTTCATCATATTCGATCCAGACTCACACCTAATGCTTGGTTCTGCTAGCAGAGTGAAGGCACACACAGTATATGCATTTTCATGTGTTTCTATCAATTTCAGTGTTAGTGGGCCCAAACTAGTCACTTTTCATCATATTCGATCCAGACTCACACCTAATGCTTGGTTCTGCTAGCAGAGTGAAGACACACAGAGAATATGCATTTTCATATGTTTCTATCAATTTCAGTGTTATCGGACACAAACTAGTCACTTTTCATCATATTCGATCCAGACTCACACCTAATGCTTGGTTCTGCTAGCAGAGTGAAGGCACACACAGTATATGCATTTTCATGTGTTTCTGTCAATTTCAGTGTTAGTGGGCCCAAACTAGTCACTTTTCATCATATTCGATCCAGACTCACACCTAATGCTTGGTACTGCTAGCAGAGTGAAGACACACAGAGAATATGCATTTTCATGTGTTTCTGTCAATTTCAGTGATATTGGGCCCAAACTAGTCACTTTTCATCAGAATTGTTCAAGACTCACCCAAAACGCTCTGCTGTACTGGCAGAGTCACGGCACACACCGTACATGCATTTTCATGTGTTTCTGTCAATTTCAGTGTTAGTGGGCCCAAACTAGTCACTTTTCATCAGAATCGATGCAGACTCACACCTAAAGCTCGGTTCTGCTAGCAAAGTGAAGGCACACACAGAATATGCATTTTCATGTGTTTCTGTCAATTTCAGTGTTATTGGGCCCAAACTAGTCACTTTTCATCATATTCGATCCAGACTCAGACCTAATGCTTGGTTCTGCTAGCAGAGTGAAGGCACACACAGAATATGCATTTTCATGTGTTTCTGTCAATTTAAGTGTTATTGGGCCCAAACTAGTCACTTTTCATCATATTCGATCCAGACTCACACCTAATGCTTGGTTCTGTTAGCAGAGTGAAGACACACAGAGAATATGCATTTTCATGTGTTTCTATCAATTTCAGTGTTATCGGACACAAACTAGTCACTTTTCATCATATTCGATCCAGACTCACACCTAATGTTTGGTACTGCTAGCAGAGTGAAGACACAAAGAGAATATGCATTTTCATGTGTTTCTATCAATTTCAGTGTTATCGGACACAAACTAGTCACTTTTCATCATATTCGATCCAGACTCACACCTAATGCTTGGTACTGCTAGCAGAGTGAAGACACACAGAGAATATGCATTTTCATGTGTTTCTGTCAATTTCAGTGTTATCAGGCCAAAACTAGTCACTTTTCATCAGAATCGTTCCGGACTCACCCAAAACGCTCTGCTGTACTGGCAGAGTCACGGCACACACCGTACATACATTTTCATGTGTTTCTGTCAATTTCAGTGTTAGTGGGCCCAAACTAGTCACTTTTCATCAGAATCGATGCAGACTCACACCTAAAGCTCGGTTCTGCTAGCAAAGTGAAGGCACACACAGAATATGCATTTTCATGTGTTTCTGTCAATTTCAGTGTTATTGGGCCCAAACTAGTCACTTTTCATCATATTCGATCCAGACTCACACCTAATGCTTGGTTCTGCTAGCAGAGTGAAGACACACAGAGAATATGCATTTTCATGTGTTTCTATCAATTTCAGTGTTATCGGACACAAAATAGTCACTTTTCATCATATTCGATCCAGACTCACACCTAATGCTTGGTTCTGCTAGCAGAGTGAAGGCACACACAGTATATGCATTTTCATGTGTTTCTATCAATTTCAGTGTTAGTGGGCCCAAACTAGTCACTTTTCATCATATTCGATCCAGACTCACACCTAATGCTTGGTTCTGCTAGCAGAGTGAAGACACACAGAGAATATGCATTTTCATATGTTTCTATCAATTTCAGTGTTATCGGACACAAACTAGTCACTTTTCATCATATTCGATCCAGACTCACACCTAATGCTTGGTTCTGCTAGCAGAGTGAAGGCACACACAGTATATGCATTTTCATGTGTTTCTGTCAATTTCAGTGTTAGTGGGCCCAAACTAGTCACTTTTCATCATATTCGATCCAGACTCACACCTAATGCTTGGTACTGCTAGCAGAGTGAAGACACACAGAGAATATGCATTTTCATGTGTTTCTGTCAATTTCAGTGATATTGGGCCCAAACTAGTCACTTTTCATCAGAATTGTTCAAGACTCACCCAAAACGCTCTGCTGTACTGGCAGAGTCACGGCACACACCGTACATGCATTTTCATGTGTTTCTGTCAATTTCAGTGTTAGTGGGCCCAAACTAGTCACTTTTCATCAGAATCGATGCAGACTCACACCTAAAGCTCGGTTCTGCTAGCAAAGTGAAGGCACACACAGAATATGCATTTTCATGTGTTTCTGTCAATTTCAGTGTTATTGGGCCCAAACTAGTCACTTTTCATCATATTCGATCCAGACTCAGACCTAATGCTTGGTTCTGCTAGCACAGTGAAGACACACAGAGAATATGCATTTTCATGTGTTTCTATCAATTTCAGTGTTATCGGACACAAACTAGTCACTTTTCATCATATTCGATCCAGACTCACACCTAATGCTTGGTTCTGCTAGCAGAGTGAAGACACACAGAGAATATGCATTTTCATGTGTTTCTATCAATTTCAGTGTTATCGGACACAAACTAGTCACTTTTCATCATATTCGATCCAGACTCACACCTAATGCTTGGTTCTCCTAGCAGAGTGAAGGCACACAGTATATGCATTTTCATGTGTTTCTGTCAATTTCAGTGATATTGGGCCCAAACTAGTCACTTTTCATCAAAATCGTTCCAGACTCACCCAAAACGCTCTGCTGTACTGTCAGAGTCACGGCACACACCGTACATGCATTTTCATGTGTTTCTATCAATTTCAGTGTTATCGGACACAAAATAGTCACTTTTCATCATATTCGATCCAGACTCACACCTAATGCTTGGTTCTGCTAGCAGAGTGAAGGCACACACAGTATATGCATTTTCATGTGTTTCTATCAATTTCAGTGTTAGTGGGCCCAAACTAGTCACTTTTCATCATATTCGATCCAGACTCACACCTAATGCTTGGTTCTGCTAGCAGAGTGAAGACACACAGAGAATATGCATTTTCATGTGTTTCTATCAATTTCAGTGTTATCGGACACAAACTAGTCACTTTTCATCATATTCGATCCAGACTCACACCTAATGCTTGGTTCTGTTAGCAGAGTGAAGACACACAGAGAATATGCATTTTCATGTGTTTCTGTCAATTTCAGTGATATTGGGCCCAAACTAGTCACTTTTCATCAGAATTGTTCAAGACTCACCAAAACGCTCTGCTGTACTGGCAGAGTCACGGCACACACCGTACATGCATTTTCATGTGTTTCTGTCAATTTCAGTGTTAGTGGGCCCAAACTAGTCACTTTTCATCAGAATCGATGCAGACTCACACCTAAAGCTCGGTTCTGCTAGCAGAGTGAAGGCACACACAGAATATGCATTTTCATGTGTTTCTGTCAATTTCAGTGTTATTGGGCCCAAACTAGTCACTTTTCATCATATTCGATCCAGACTCACACCTAATGCTTGGTTCTGCTAGCAGAGTGAAGACACACAGAGAATATGCATTTTCATGTGTTTCTATCAATTTCAGTGTTATCGGACACAAAATAGTCACTTTTCATCATATTCGATCCAGACTCACACCTAATGCTTGGTTCTGCTAGCAGAGTGAAGGCACACACAGTATATGCATTTTCATGTGTTTCTATCAATTTCAGTGTTAGTGGGCCCAAACTAGTCACTTTTCATCATATTTGATCCAGACTCACACCTAATGCTTGGTTCTGCTAGCAGAATGAAGGCACACACAGTATATGCATTTTCATGTGTTTCTGTCAATTTCAGTGTTATCGGACACAAATTAGTCACTTTTCATCATATTCGATCCAGACTCACACCTAATGCTCGGTTCTGCTAGCAGAGTGAAGGCACACACAGAATATGCATTTTCATGTGTTTCTGTCAATTTAAGTGTTATTGGGCCCAAACTAGTCACTTTTCATCATATTCGATCCAGACTCACACCTAATGCTTGGTTCTGCTAGCAGAGTGAAGACACACAGAGAATATGCATTTTCATGTGTTTCTATCAATTTCAGTGTTATCGGACACAAACTAGTCACTTTTCATCATATTCGATCCAGACTCACACCTAATGCTTGGTTCTCCTAGCAGAGTGAAGGCACACAGTATATGCATTTTCATGTGTTTCTGTCAATTTCAGTGTTATCAGGCCAAAACTAGTCACTTTTCATCAGAATCGTTCCGGACTCACCCAAAACGCTGTGCTGTACTGTCAGAGTCACGGCACACACCGTACATGCATTTTCATGTGTTTCTATCAATTTCAGTGTTATCGGACACAAACTAGTCACTTTTCATCATATTCGATCCAGACTCACACCTAATGCTTGGTACTGCTAGCAGAGTGAAGACACAAAGAGAATATGCGAGAATATGTGTTTCTGTCAATTTCAGTGTTATCAGGCCAAAACTAGTCACTTTTCATCAGAATCGTTCCGGACTCACCCAAAACGCTCTGCTGTACTGGCAGAGTCACGGCACACACCGTACATGCATTTTCATGTGTTTCTGTCAATTTCAGTGTTAGTGGGCCCAAACTAGTCACTTTTCATCAGAATCGATGCAGACTCACACCTAAAGCTCGGTTCTGCTAGCAAAGTGAAGGCACACACAGAATATGCATTTTCATGTGTTTCTGTCAATTTCAGTGTTATTGGGCCCAAACTAGTCACTTTTCATCATATTCGATCCAGACTCACACCTAATGCTTGGTTCTGCTAGCAGAGTGAAGACACACAGAGAATATGCATTTTCATGTGTTTCTATCAATTTCAGTGTTATCGGACACAAAATAGTCACTTTTCATCATATTCGATCCAGACTCACACCTAATGCTTGGTTCTGCTAGCAGAGTGAAAGCACACACAGTATATGCATTTTCATGTGTTTCTATCAATTTCAGTGTTAGTGGGCCCAAACTAGTCACTTTTCATCATATTCGATCCAGACTCACACCTAATGCTTGGTTCTGCTAGCAGAGTGAAGACACACAGAGAATATGCATTTTCATGTGTTTCTATCAATTTCAGTGTTATCGGACACAAACTAGTCACTTTTCATCATATTTGATCCAGACTCACACCTAATGCTTGGTTCTACTAGCAGAATGAAGGCACACACAGTATATGCATTTTCATGTGTTTCTGTCAATTTCAGTGTTATCGGACACAAATTAGTCACTTTTCATCATATTCGATCCAGACTCACACCTAATGCTCGGTTCTGCTAGCAGAGTGAAGGCACACACAGAATATGCATTTTCATGTGTTTCTGTCAATTTAAGTGTTATTGGGCCCAAACTAGTCACTTTTCATCATATTCGATCCAGACTCACACCTAATGCTTGGTTCTGTTAGCAGAGTGAAGACACACAGAGAATATGCATTTTCATGTGTTTCTGTCAATTTCAGTGATATTGGGCCCAAACTAGTCACTTTTCATCAGAATTGTTCAAGACTCACCCAAAACGCTCTGCTGTACTGGCAGAGTCACGGCACACACCGTACATGCATTTTCATGTGTTTCTGTCAATTTCAGTGTTAGTGGGCCCAAACTAGTCACTTTTCATCAGAATCGATGCAGACTCACACCTAAAGCTCGGTTCTGCTAGCAGAGTGAAGGCACACACAGAATATGCATTTTCATGTGTTTCTGTCAATTTCAGTGTTATTGGGCCCAAACTAGTCACTTTTCATCATATTCGATCCAGACTCACACCTAATGCTTGGTTCTGCTAGCAGAGTGAAGACACACAGAGAATATGCATTTTCATGTGTTTCTATCAATTTCAGTGTTATCGGACACAAAATAGTCACTTTTCATCATATTCGATCCAGACTCACACCTAATGCTTGGTACTGCTAGCAGAGTGAAGACACACAGAGAATATGCATTTTCATGTGTTTCTGTCAATTTCAGTGTTATCAGGCCAAAACTAGTCACTTTTCATCAGAATCGTTCCGGACTCACCCAAAACGCTGTGCTGTACTGTCAGAGTCACGGCACACACCGTACATGCATTTTCATGTGTTTCTATCAATTTCAGTGTTATCGGACACAAACTAGTCACTTTTCATCATATTCGATCCAGACTCACACCTAATGCTTGGTACTGCTAGCAGAGTGAAGACACAAAGAGAATATGCGAGAATATGTGTTTCTGTCAATTTCAGTGTTATCAGGCCAAAACTAGTCACTTTTCATCAGAATCGTTCCGGACTCACCCAAAACGCTCTGCTGTACTGGCAGAGTCACGGCACACACCGTACATGCATTTTCATGTGTTTCTGTCAATTTCAGTGTTAGTGGGCCCAAACTAGTCACTTTTCATCAGAATCGATGCAGACTCACACCTAAAGCTCGGTTCTGCTAGCAAAGTGAAGGCACACACAGAATATGCATTTTCATGTGTTTCTGTCAATTTCAGTGTTATTGGGCCCAAACTAGTCATTTTTCATCATATTCGATCCAGACTCACACCTAATGCTTGGTTCTGCTAGCAGAGTGAAGACACACAGAGAATATGCATTTTCATGTGTTTCTATCAATTTCAGTGTTATCGGACACAAAATAGTCACTTTTCATCATATTCGATCCAGACTCACACCTAATGCTTGGTTCTGCTAGCAGAGTGAAGGCACACACAGTATATGCATTTTCATGTGTTTCTATCAATTTCAGTGTTAGTGGGCCCAAACTAGTCACTTTTCATCATATTCGATCCAGACTCACACCTAATGCTTGGTTCTGCTAGCAGAGTGAAGACACACAGAGAATATGCATTTTCATGTGTTTCTGTCAATTTCAGTGATATTGGGCCCAAACTAGTCACTTTTCATCAGAATTGTTCAAGACTCACCCAAAACGCTCTGCTGTACTGGCAGAGTCACGGCACACACCGTACATGCATTTTCATGTGTTTCTGTCAATTTCAGTGTTAGTGGGCCCAAACTAGTCACTTTTCATCAGAATCGATGCAGACTCACACCTAAAGCTCGGTTCTGCTAGCAGAGTGAAGGCACACACAGAATATGCATTTTCATGTGTTTCTATCAATTTCAGTGTTATCGGACAAAAAACTAGTCACTTTTCATCATATTTGATCCAGACTCACACCTAATGCTTGGTTCTGCTAGCAGAATGAAGGCACACACAGTATATGCATTTTCATGTGTTTCTGTCAATTTCAGTGTTATCGGACACAAATTAGTCACTTTTCATCATATTCGATCCAGACTCACACCTAATGCTCGGTTCTGCTAGCAGAGTGAAGGCACACACAGAATATGCATTTTCATGTGTTTCTGTCAATTTAAGTGTTATTGGGCCCAAACTAGTCACTTTTCATCATATTCGATCCAGACTCAGACCTAATGCTTGGTTCTGCTAGCAGAGTGAAGACACACAGAGAATATGCATTTTCATGTGTTTCTATCAATTTCAGTGTTATCGGACCAAAACTAGTCACTTTTCATCATATTCGATCCAGACTCACACCTAATGCTTGGTTCTCCTAGCAGAGTGAAGGCACACAGTATATGCATTTTCATGTGTTTCTGTCAATTTCAGTGATATTGGGCCCAAACTAGTCACTTTTCATCAGAATCGTTCCAGACTCACCCAAAACGCTCTGCTGTACTGTCAGAGTCACGGCACACACCGTACATGCATTTTCATGTGTTTCTGTCAATTTCAGTGTTAGTGGGCCCAAACTAGTCACTTTTCATCATATTCGATCAAGACTCACACCTAATGCTTGGTTCTGCTAGCAGAGTGAAGACACACAGAGAATATGCATTTTCATGTGTTTCTATCAATTTCAGTGTTATCGGACACAAACTAGTCACTTTTCATCATATTCGATCCAGACTCACACCTAATGCTTGGTACTGCTAGCAGAGTGAAGACACAAAGAGAATATGCATTTTCATGTGTTTCTATCAATTTCAGTGTTATCGGACACAAACTAGTCACTTTTCATCATATTCGATCCAGACTCACACCTAATGCTTGGTTCTGCTAGCAGAATGAAGGCACACACAGTATATGCATTTTCATGTGTTTCTGTCAATTTCAGTGTTATCGGACACAAATTAGTCACTTTTCATCATATTCGATCCAGACTCACACCTAATGCTCGGTTCTGCTAGCAGAGTGAAGGCACACACAGAATATGCATTTTCATGTGTTTCTGTCAATTTAAGTGTTATTGGGCCCAAACTAGTCACTTTTCATCATATTCGATCCAGACTCACACCTAATGCTTGGTTCTGTTAGCAGAGTGAAGACACACAGAGAATACGCATTTTCATGTGTTTCTGTCAATTTCAGTGATATTGGGCCCAAACTAGTCACTTTTCATCAGAATTGTTCCAGACTCACCCAAAACGCTCTGCTGTACTGGCAGAGTCACGGCACACACCGTACATGCATTTTCATGTGTTTCTGTCAATTTCAGTGTTAGTGGGCCCAAACTAGTCACTTTTCATCAGAATCGATGCAGACTCACACCTCAAGCTCGGTTCTGCTAGCAAAGTGAAGGCACACACAGAATATGCATTTTCATGTGTTTCTGTCAATTTCAGTGTTAGTGGGCCCAAACTAGTCACTTTTCATCATATTCGATCAAGACTCACACCTAATGCTTGGTTCTGCTAGCAGAGTGAAGACACACAGAGAATATGCATTTTCATGTGTTTCTATCAATTTCAGTTTTATCGGACACAAACTAGTCACTTTTCATCATATTTGATCCAGACTCACACCTAATGCTTGGTTCTGCTAGCAGAATGAAGGCACACACAGTATATGCATTTTCATGTGTTTCTGTCAATTTCAGTGTTATTGGGCCCAAACTAGTCACTTTTCATCATATTCGATCCAGACTCACACCTAATGCTTGGTTCTGTTAGCAGAGTGAAGACACACAGAGAATATGCATTTTCATGTGTTTCTGTCAATTTCAGTGATATTGGGCCCAAACTAGTCACTTTTCATCAGAATTGTTCAAGACTCACCCAAAACGCTCTGCTGTACTGGCAGAGTCACGGCACACACCGTACATGCATTTTCATGTGTTTCTGTCAATTTCAGTGTTAGTGGGCCCAAACTAGTCACTTTTCATCAGAATCGATGCAGACTCACACCTAAAGCTCGGTTCTGCTAGCAGAGTGAAGGCACACACAGAATATGCATTTTCATGTGTTTCTGTCAATTTCAGTGTTATTGGGCCCAAACTAGTCACTTTTCATCATATTCGATCCAGACTCACACCTAATGCTTGGTTCTGCTAGCAGAGTGAAGACACACAGAGAATATGCATTTTCATGTGTTTCTATCAATTTCAGTGTTATCGGACACAAAATAGTCACTTTTCATCATATTCGATACAGACTCACACCTAATGCTTGGTTCTGCTAGCAGAGTGAAGGCACACACAGTATATGCATTTTCATGTGTTTCTATCAATTTCAGTGTTAGTGGGCCCAAACTAGTCACTTTTCATCATATTCGATCCAGACTCACACCTAATGCTTGGTTCTGCTAGCAGAGTGAAGACACACAGAGAATATGCATTTTCATGTGTTTCTATCAATTTCAGTGTTATCGGACACAAACTAGTCACTTTTCATCATATTTGATCCAGACTCACACCTAATGCTTGGTTCTGCTAGCAGAATGAAGGCACAGACAGTATATGCATTTTCATGTGTTTCTGTCAATTTCAGTGTTATCGGACACAAATTAATCACTTTTCATCATATTCGATCCAGACTCACACCTAATGCTCGGTTCTGCTAGCAGAGTGAAGGCACACACAGAATATGCATTTTCATGTGTTTCTGTCAATTTAAGTGTTATTGGGCCCAAACTAGTCACTTTTCATCATATTCGATCCAGACTCACACCTAATGCTTGGTTCTGTTAGCAGAGTGAAGACACACAGAGAATACGCATTTTCATGTGTTTCTGTCAATTTCAGTGATATTGGGCCCAAACTAGTCACTTCTCATCAGAATTGTTCCAGACTCATCCAAAACGCTCTGCTGTACTGGCAGAGTCACGGCACACACCGTACATGCATTTTCATGTGTTTCTGTCAATTTCAGTGTTATCAGGCCAAAACTAGTCACTTTTCATCAGAATCGTTCCGGACTCACCCAAAACGCTCTGCTGTACTGGCAGAGTCACGGCACACACCGTACATGCATTTTCATGTGTTTCTGTCAATTTCAGTGTTAGTGGGCCCAAACTAGTCACTTTTCATCAGAATCGATGCAGGCTCACACCTAAAGCTCGGTTCTGCTAGCAGAGTGAAGACACACAGAGAATATGCATTTTCATATGTTTCTATCAATTTCAGTGTTATCGGACACAAACTAGTCACTTTTCATCAGAATCGATGCAGACTCACACCTAAAGCTCGGTTCTGCTAGCAGAGTGAAGACACACAGAGAATATGCATTTTCATATGTTTCTATCAATTTCAGTGTTATCGGACACAAACTAGTCACTTTTCATCATATTCGATCCAGACTCACACCTAATGCTTGGTTCTGCTAGCAGAGTGAAGGCACACACAGTATATGCATTTTCATGTGTTTCTGTCAATTTCAGTGATATTGGGCCCAAACTAGTCACTTTTCATCAGAATCGTTCCAGACTCACCCAAAACGCTCTGCTGTACTGTCAGAGTCACGGCACACACAGTATATGCATTTTCATGTGTTTCTATCAATTTCAGTGTTATTGGGCCCAAACTAGTCACTTTTCATCATATTCGATCCAGACTCACACCTAATGCTTGGTTCTGCTAGCAGAGTGAAGGCACACAGAGAATATGCATTTTCATGTGTTCCTATCAATTTCAGTGTTAGTGGGCCCAAACTAGTCACTTTTCATCATATTCGATCCAGACTCACACCTAATGCTTGGTTCTGCTAGCAGAGTGAAGACACACGGAGAATATGCATTTTCATGTGTTTCTATCAATTTCAGTGTTATCGGACACAAACTAGTCACTTTTCATCGTATTCGATCCAGACTCACACCTAATGCTTGGTTCTCCTAGCAGAGTGAAGGCACACACAGAGAATATGCATTTTCATGTGTTTCTGTCAATTTCAGTGATATTGGGCCCAAACTAGACACTTTTCATCAAAATCGATCCAGACTCACCCAAAACACTCTGCTGTACTGGCAGAGTCACGGCACACACAATACATGCATTTCCATGTTTTTCTGTCAATTTCAGTGATATTGGGCCCAAACTAGTCACTTTTCATCATATTCGATCAAGACTCACACCTAATGCTTGGTTCTGCTAGCAGAGTGAAGACACACAGAGAATATGCATTTTCATGTGTTTCTATCAATTTCAGTGTTATCGGACACAAACTAGTCACTTTTCATCATATTCGATCCAGACTCACACCTAATGCTTGGTACTGCTAGCAGAGTGAAAACACAAAGAGAATATGCATTTTCATGTGTTTCTATCAATTTCAGCGTTGTCGGACACAAACTAGTCACTTTTCATCATATTCGATCCAGACTCACACCTAATGCTTGGTTCTGCTAGCAGAGTGAAGACACACAGAGAATATGCATTTTCATGTGTTTCTATCAATTTCAGTGTTATCGGACACAAAATAGTCACTTTTCATCATATTCGATCCAGACTCACACCTAATGCTTGGTTCTGCAAGCAGAGTGAAGGCACACACAGTATATGCATTTTCATGTGTTTCTATCAATTTCAGTGTTAGTGGGCCCAAACTAGTCACTTTTCATCATATTCGATCCAGACTCACACCTAATGCTTGGTTCTGCTAGCAGAGTGAAGACACACAGAGAATATGCATTTTCATGTGTTTCTATCAATTTCAGTGTTATCGGACAAAAAACTAGTCACTTTTCATCATATTTGATCCAGACTCACACCTAATGCTTGGTTCTGCTAGCAGAATGAAGGCACACACAGTATATGCATTTTCATGTGTTTCTGTCAATTTCAGTGTTATCGGACACAAATTAGTCACTTTTCATCATATTCGATCCAGACTCACACCTAATGCTCGGTTCTGCTAGCAGGGTGAAGGCACACACAGAATATGCATTTTCATGTGTTTCTGTCAATTTAAGTGTTATTGGGCCCAAACTAGTCACTTTTCATCATATTCGATCCAGACTCACACCTAATGCTTGGTTCTGTTAGCAGAGTGAAGACACACAGAGAATACGCATTTTCATGTGTTTCTGTCAATTTCAGTGATATTGGGCCCAAACTAGTCACTTTTCATCAGAATTGTTCCAGACTCACCCAAAACGCTCTGCTGTACTGGCAGAGTCACGGCACACACCGTACATGCATTTTCATGTGTTTCTGTCAATTTCAGTGTTAGTGGGCCCAAACTAGTCACTTTTCATCAGAATCGATGCAGACTCACACCTCAAGCTCGGTTCTGCTAGCAAAGTGAAGGCACACACAGAATATGCATTTTCATGTGTTTCTGTCAATTTCAGTGTTAGTGGGCCCAAACTAGTCACTTTTCATCATATTCGATCAAGACTCACACCTAATGCTTGGTTCTGCTAGCAGAGTGAAGACACACAGAGAATATGCATTTTCATGTGTTTCTATCAATTTCAGTGTTATCGGACACAAACTAGTCACTTTTCATCATATTTGATCCAGACTCACACCTAATGCTTGGTTCTGCTAGCAGAATGAAGGCACACACAGTATATGCATTTTCATGTGTTTCTGTCAATTTCAGTGTTATTGGGCCCAAACTAGTCACTTTTCATCATATTCGATCCAGACTCACACCTAATGCTTGGTTCTGTTAGCAGAGTGAAGACACACAGAGAATATGCATTTTCATGTGTTTCTGTCAATTTCAGTGATATTGGGCCCAAACTAGTCACTTTTCATCAGAATTGTTCAAGACTCACCCAAAACGCTCTGCTGTACTGGCAGAGTCACGGCACACACCGTACATGCATTTTCATGTGTTTCTGTCAATTTCAGTGTTAGTGGGCCCAAACTAGTCACTTTTCATCAGAATCGATGCAGACTCACACCTAAAGCTCGGTTCTGCTAGCAGAGTGAAGGCACACACAGAATATGCATTTTCATGTGTTTCTGTCAATTTCAGTGTTATTGAGCCCAAACTAGTCACTTTTCATCATATTCGATCCAGACTCACACCTAATGCTTGGTTCTGCTAGCAGAGTGAAGACACACAGAGAATATGCATTTTCATGTGTTTCTATCAATTTCAGTGTTATCGGACACAAAATAGTCACTTTTCATCATATTCGATCCAGACTCACACCTAATGCTTGGTTCTGCTAGCAGAGTGAAGGCACACACAGTATATGCATTTTCATGTGTTTCTATCAATTTCAGTGTTAGTGGGCCCAAACTAGTCACTTTTCATCATATTCGATCCAGACTCACACCTAATGCTTGGTTCTGCTAGCAGAGTGAAGACACACAGAGAATATGCATTTTCATGTGTTTCTATCAATTTCAGTGTTATCGGACACAAACTAGTCACTTTTCATCATATTTGATCCATACTTACACCTAATGCTTGGTTCTGCTAGCAGAATGAAGGCACACACAGTATATGCATTTTCATGTGTTTCTGTCAATTTCAGTGTTATCGGACACAAATTAGTCACTTTTCATCATATTCGATCCAGACTCACACCTAATGCTCGGTTATGCTAGCAGAGTGAAGGCACACACAGAATATGCATTTTCATGTGTTTCTGTCAATTTAAGTGTTATTGGGCCCAAACTAGTCACTTTTCATCATATTCGATCCAGACTCACACCTAATGCTTGGTTCTGTTAGCAGAGTGAAGACACACAGAGAATACGCATTTTCATGTGTTTCTGTCAATTTCAGTGATATTGGGCCCAAACTAGTCACTTCTCATCAGAATTGTTCCAGACTCATCCAAAACGCTCTGCTGTACTGGCAGAGTCACGGCACACACCGTACATGCATTTTCATGTGTTTCTGTCAATTTCAGTGTTATCAGGCCAAAACTAGTCACTTTTCATCAGAATCGTTCCGGACTCACCCAAAACGCTCTGCTGTACTGGCAGAGTCACGGCACACACCGTACATGCATTTTCATGTGTTTCTGTCAATTTCAGTGTTAGTGGGCCCAAACTAGTCACTTTTCATCAGAATCGATGCAGACTCACACCTAAAGCTCGGTTCTGCTAGCAGAGTGAAGACACACAGAGAATATGCATTTTCATATGTTTCTATCAATTTCAGTGTTATCGGACACAAACTAGTCACTTTTCATCAGAATCGATGCAGACTCACACCTAAAGCTCGGTTCTGCTAGCAGAGTGAAGACACACAGAGAATATGCATTTTCATATGTTTCTATCAATTTCAGTGTTATCGGACACAAACTAGTCACTTTTCATCATATTCGATCCAGACTCACACCTAATGCTTGGTTCTGCTAGCAGAGTGAAGGCACACACAGTATATGCATTTTCATGTGTTTCTATCAATTTCAGTGTTATTGGGCCCAAACTAGTCACTTTTCATCATATTCGATCCAGACTCACACCTAATGCTTGGTTCTGCTAGCAGAGTGAAGGCACACAGAGAATATGCATTTTCATGTGTTCCTATCAATTTCAGTGTTAGTGGGCCCAAACTAGTCACTTTTCATCATATTCGATCCAGACTCACACCTAATGCTTGGTTCTGCTAGCAGAGTGAAGACACACGGAGAATATGCATTTTCATGTGTTTCTATCAATTTCAGTGTTATCGGACACAAACTAGTCACTTTTCATCGTATTCAATCCAGACTCACACCTAATGCTTGGTTCTCCTAGCAGAGTGAAGGCACACACAGAGAATATGCATTTTCATGTGTTTCTGTCAATTTCAGTGATATTGGGCCCAAACTAGACACTTTTCATCAAAATCGATCCAGACTCACCCAAAACACTCTGCTGTACTGGCAGAGTCACGGCACACACAATACATGCATTTCCATGTTTTTCTGTCAATTTCAGTGATAGTGGGCCCAAACTAGTCACTTTTCATCATATTCGATCAAGACTCACACCTAATGCTTGGTTCTGCTAGCAGAGTGAAGACACACAGAGAATATGCATTTTCATGTGTTTCTATCAATTTCAGTGTTATCGGACACAAACTAGTCACTTTTCATCATATTCGATCCAGACTCACACCTAATGCTTGGTACTGCTAGCAGAGTGAAAACACAAAGAGAATATGCATTTTCATGTGTTTCTATCAATTTCAGCGTTATCGGACACAAACTAGTCACTTTTCATCATATTCGATCCAGACTCACACCTAATGCTTGGTACTGCTAGCAGAGTGAAGACACACAGAGAATATGCATTTTCATGTGTTTCTGTCAATTTCAGTGTTATCAGGCCAAAACTAGTCACTTTTCATCAGAATCGTTCCGGACTCACCCAAAACGCTCTGCTGTACTGGCAGAGTCACGGCACACACCATACATGCATTTTCATGTGTTTCTGTCAATTTCAGTGTTAGTGGGCCCAAACTAGTCACTTTTCATCAGAATCGATGCAGACTCACACCTAAAGCTCGGTTCTGCTAGCAGAGTGAAGGCACACACAGTATATGCATTTTCATGTGTTTCTGTCAATTTCAGTGTTATTGGGCCCAAACTAGTCACTTTTCATCATATTCGATCCAGACTCACACCTAATGCTTGGTTCT
This sequence comes from Thunnus thynnus, assembly GCF_963924715.1. Classification (NCBI taxonomy): domain Eukaryota; kingdom Metazoa; phylum Chordata; class Actinopteri; order Scombriformes; family Scombridae; genus Thunnus; species Thunnus thynnus. The sequence goes on along the minus strand of NW_027095883.1, from coordinate 16,404 downwards.
GCTAGCAGAGTGAAGACACACAGAGAATATGCATTTTCATGTGTTTCTATCAATTTCAGTGTTATCGGACACAAAATAGTCACTTTTCATCATATTCGATCCAGACTCACACCTAATGCTTGGTTCTGCTAGCAGAGTGAAGGCACACACAGTATATGCATTTTCATGTGTTTCTATCAATTTCAGTGTTAGTGGGCCCAAACTAGTCACTTTTCATCATATTCGATCCAGACTCACACCTAATGCTTGGTTCTGCTAGCAGAGTGAAGACACACAGAGAATATGCATTTTCATGTGTTTCTATCAATTTCAGTGTTATCGGACACAAACTAGTCACTTTTCATCATATTTGATCCATACTTACACCTAATGCTTGGTTCTGCTAGCAGAATGAAGGCACACACAGTATATGCATTTTCATGTGTTTCTGTCAATTTCAGTGTTATCGGACACAAACTAGTCACTTTTCATCAGAATCGATGCAGACTCACACCTAAAGCTCGGTTCTGCTAGCAGAGTGAAGACACACAGAGAATATGCATTTTCATATGTTTCTATCAATTTCAGTGTTATCGGACACAAACTAGTCACTTTTCATCATATTCGATCCAGACTCACACCTAATGCTTGGTTCTGCTAGCAGAGTGAAGGCACACACAGTATATGCATTTTCATGTGTTTCTATCAATTTCAGTGTTATTGGGCCCAAACTAGTCACTTTTCATCATATTCGATCCAGACTCACACCTAATGCTTGGTTCTGCTAGCAGAGTGAAGGCACACAGAGAATATGCATTTTCATGTGTTCCTATCAATTTCAGTGTTAGTGGGCCCAAACTAGTCACTTTTCATCATATTCGATCCAGACTCACACCTAATGCTTGGTTCTGCTAGCAGAGTGAAGACACACAGAGAATATGCATTTTCATGTGTTTCTATCAATTTCAGTGTTATCGGACACAAACTAGTCACTTTTCATCATATTTGATCCATACTTACACCTAATGCTTGGTTCTGCTAGCAGAATGAAGGCACACACAGTATATGCATTTTCATGTGTTTCTGTCAATTTCAGTGTTATCGGACACAAACTAGTCACTTTTCATCAGAATCGATGCAGACTCACACCTAAAGCTCGGTTCTGCTAGCAGAGTGAAGACACACAGAGAATATGCATTTTCATATGTTTCTATCAATTTCAGTGTTATCGGACACAAACTAGTCACTTTTCATCATATTCGATCCAGACTCACACCTAATGCTTGGTTCTGCTAGCAGAGTGAAGGCACACACAGTATATGCATTTTCATGTGTTTCTATCAATTTCAGTGTTATTGGGCCCAAACTAGTCACTTTTCATCATATTCGATCCAGACTCACACCTAATGCTTGGTTCTGCTAACAGAGTGAAGGCACACAGAGAATATGCATTTTCATGTGTTCCTATCAATTTCAGTGTTAGTGGGCCCAAACTAGTCACTTTTCATCATATTCGATCCAGACTCACACCTAATGCTTGGTTCTGCTAGCAGAGTGAAGACACACGGAGAATATGCATTTTCATGTGTTTCTATCAATTTCAGTGTTATCAGACACAAACTAGTCACTTTTCATCGTATTCGATCCAGACTCACACCTAATGCTTGGTTCTCCTAGCAGAGTGAAGGCACACACGGAGAATATGCATTTTCATGTGTTTCTGTCAATTTCAGTGATATTGGGCCCAAACTAGACACTTTTCATCAAAATCGATCCAGACTCACCCAAAACACTCTGCTGTACTGGCAGAGTCACGGCACACACAATACATGCATTTCCATGTTTTTCTGTCAATTTCAGTGATATTGGGCCCAAACTAGTCACTTTTCATCATATTCGATCAAGACTCACACCTAATGCTTGGTTCTGCTAGCAGAGTGAAGACACACAGAGAATATGCATTTTCATGTGTTTCTATCAATTTCAGTGTTATCGGACACAAACTAGTCACTTTTCATCATATTCGATCCAGACTCACACCTAATGCTTGGTACTGCTAGCAGAGTGAAAACACAAAGAGAATATGCATTTTCATGTGTTTCTATCAATTTCAGCGTTGTCGGACACAAACTAGTCACTTTTCATCATATTCGATCCAGACTCACACCTAATGCTTGGTTCTGCTAGCAGAGTGAAGACACACAGAGAATATGCATTTTCATGTGTTTCTATCAATTTCAGTGTTATCGGACACAAAATAGTCACTTTTCATCATATTCGATCCAGACTCACACCTAATGCTTGGTTCTGCAAGCAGAGTGAAGGCACACACAGTATATGCATTTTCATGTGTTTCTATCAATTTCAGTGTTAGTGGGCCCAAACTAGTCACTTTTCATCATATTCGATCCAGACTCACACCTAATGCTTGGTTCTGCTAGCAGAGTGAAGACACACAGAGAATATGCATTTTCATGTGTTTCTATCAATTTCAGTGTTATCGGACAAAAAACTAGTCACTTTTCATCATATTTGATCCAGACTCACACCTAATGCTTGGTTCTGCTAGCAGAATGAAGGCACACACAGTATATGCATTTTCATGTGTTTCTGTCAATTTCAGTGTTATCGGACACAAATTAGTCACTTTTCATCATATTCGATCCAGACTCACACCTAATGCTCGGTTCTGCTAGCAGGGTGAAGGCACACACAGAATATGCATTTTCATGTGTTTCTGTCAATTTAAGTGTTATTGGGCCCAAACTAGTCACTTTTCATCATATTCGATCCAGACTCACACCTAATGCTTGGTTCTGTTAGCAGAGTGAAGACACACAGAGAATATGCATTTTCATGTGTTTCTGTCAATTTCAGTGATATTGGGCCCAAACTAGTCACTTTTCATCAGAATTGTTCCAGACTCACCCAAAACGCTCTGCTGTACTGGCAGAGTCACGGCACACACCGTACATGCATTTTCATGTGTTTCTGTCAATTTCAGTGTTAGTGGGCCCAAACTAGTCACTTTTCATCAGAATCGATGCAGACTCACACCTCAAGCTCGGTTCTGCTAGCAAAGTGAAGGCACACACAGAATATGCATTTTCATGTGTTTCTGTCAATTTCAGTGTTAGTGGGCCCAAACTAGTCACTTTTCATCATATTCGATCAAGACTCACACCTAATGCTTGGTTCTGCTAGCAGAGTGAAGACACACAGAGAATATGCATTTTCATGTGTTTCTATCAATTTCAGTGTTATCGGACACAAACTAGTCACTTTTCATCATATTTGATCCAGACTCACACCTAATGCTTGGTTCTGCTAGCAGAATGAAGGCACACACAGTATATGCATTTTCATGTGTTTCTGTCAATTTTAGTGTTATTGGGCCCAAACTAGTCACTTTTCATCATATTCGATCCAGACTCACACCTAATGCTTGGTTCTGTTAGCAGAGTGAAGACACACAGAGAATATGCATTTTCATGTGTTTCTGTCAATTTCAGTGATATTGGGCCCAAACTAGTCACTTTTCATCAGAATTGTTCAAGACTCACCCAAAACGCTCTGCTGTACTGGCAGAGTCACGGCCCACACCGTACATGCATTTTCATGTGTTTCTGTCAATTTCAGTGTTAGTGGGCCCAAACTAGTCACTTTTCATCAGAATCGATGCAGACTCACACCTAAAGCTTGGTTCTGCTAGCAGAGTGAAGGCACACACAGAATATGCATTTTCATGTGTTTCTGTCAATTTCAGTGTTATTGGGCCCAAACTAGTCACTTTTCATCATATTCGATCCAGACTCACACCTAATGCTTGGTTCTGCTAGCAGAGTGAAGACACACAGAGAATATGCATTTTCATGTGTTTCTATCAATTTCAGTGTTATCGGACACAAAATAGTCACTTTTCATCATATTCGATCCAGACTCACACCTAATGCTTGGTTCTGCTAGCAGAGTGAAGGCACACACAGTATATGCATTTTCATGTGTTTCTATCAATTTCAGTGTTAGTGGGCCCAAACTAGTCACTTTTCATCATATTCGATCCAGACTCACACCTAATGCTTGGTTCTGCTAGCAGAGTGAAGACACACAGAGAATATGCATTTTCATGTGTTTCTATCAATTTCAGTGTTATCGGACACAAACTAGTCACTTTTCATCATATTTGATCCATACTTACACCTAATGCTTGGTTCTGCTAGCAGAATGAAGGCACACACAGTATATGCATTTTCATGTGTTTCTGTCAATTTCAGTGTTATCGGACACAAATTAGTCACTTTTCATCATATTCGATCCAGACTCACACCTAATGCTCGGTTATGCTAGCAGAGTGAAGGCACACACAGAATATGCATTTTCATGTGTTTCTGTCAATTTAAGTGTTATTGGGCCCAAACTAGTCACTTTTCATCATATTCGATCCAGACTCACACCTAATGCTTGGTTCTGTTAGCAGAGTGAAGACACACAGAGAATACGCATTTTCATGTGTTTCTGTCAATTTCAGTGATATTGGGCCCAAACTAGTCACTTCTCATCAGAATTGTTCCAGACTCATCCAAAACGCTCTGCTGTACTGGCAGAGTCACGGCACACACCGTACATGCATTTTCATGTGTTTCTGTCAATTTCAGTGTTATCAGGCCAAAACTAGTCACTTTTCATCAGAATCGTTCCGGACTCACCCAAAACGCTCTGCTGTACTGGCAGAGTCACGGCACACACCGTACATGCATTTTCATGTGTTTCTGTCAATTTCAGTGTTAGTGGGCCCAAACTAGTCACTTTTCATCAGAATCGATGCAGACTCACACCTAAAGCTCGGTTCTGCTAGCAGAGTGAAGACACACAGAGAATATGCATTTTCATATGTTTCTATCAATTTCAGTGTTATCGGACACAAACTAGTCACTTTTCATCAGAATCGATGCAGACTCACACCTAAAGCTCGGTTCTGCTAGCAGAGTGAAGACACACAGAGAATATGCATTTTCATATGTTTCTATCAATTTCAGTGTTATCGGACACAAACTAGTCACTTTTCATCATATTCGATCCAGACTCACACCTAATGCTTGGTTCTGCTAGCAGAGTGAAGGCACACACAGTATATGCATTTTCATGTGTTTCTATCAATTTCAGTGTTATTGGGCCCAAACTAGTCACTTTTCATCATATTCGATCCAGACTCACACCTAATGCTTGGTTCTGCTAGCAGAGTGAAGGCACACAGAGAATATGCATTTTCATGTGTTCCTATCAATTTCAGTGTTAGTGGGCCCAAACTAGTCACTTTTCATCATATTCGATCCAGACTCACACCTAATGCTTGGTTCTGCTAGCAGAGTGAAGACACACGGAGAATATGCATTTTCATGTGTTTCTATCAATTTCAGTGTTATCGGACACAAACTAGTCACTTTTCATCGTATTCAATCCAGACTCACACCTAATGCTTGGTTCTCCTAGCAGAGTGAAGGCACACACAGAGAATATGCATTTTCATGTGTTTCTGTCAATTTCAGTGATATTGGGCCCAAACTAGACACTTTTCATCAAAATCGATCCAGACTCACCCAAAACACTCTGCTGTACTGGCAGAGTCACGGCACACACAATACATGCATTTCCATGTTTTTCTGTCAATTTCAGTGATATTGGGCCCAAACTAGTCACTTTTCATCATATTCGATCAAGACTCACACCTAATGCTTGGTTCTGCTAGCAGAGTGAAGACACACAGAGAATATGCATTTTCATGTGTTTCTATCAATTTCAGTGTTATCGGACACAAACTAGTCACTTTTCATCATATTCGATCCAGACTCACACCTAATGCTTGGTACTGCTAGCAGAGTGAAAACACAAAGAGAATATGCATTTTCATGTGTTTCTATCAATTTCAGCGTTATCGGACACAAACTAGTCACTTTTCATCATATTCGATCCAGACTCACACCTAATGCTTGGTACTGCTAGCAGAGTGAAGACACACAGAGAATATGCATTTTCATGTGTTTCTGTCAATTTCAGTGTTATCAGGCCAAAACTAGTCACTTTTCATCAGAATCGTTCCGGACTCACCCAAAACGCTCTGCTGTACTGGCAGAGTCACGGCACACACCATACATGCATTTTCATGTGTTTCTGTCAATTTCAGTGTTAGTGGGCCCAAACTAGTCACTTTTCATCAGAATCGATGCAGACTCACACCTAAAGCTCGGTTCTGCTAGCAGAGTGAAGGCACACACAGAATATGCATTTTCATGTGTTTCTGTCAATTTCAGTGTTATTGGGCCCAAACTAGTCACTTTTCATCATATTCGATCCAGACTCACACCTAATGCTTGGTTCTGCTAGCAGAGTGAAGACACACAGAGAATATGCATTTTCATGTGTTTCTATCAATTTCAGTGTTATCGGACACAAAATAGTCACTTTTCATCATATTCGATCCAGACTCACACCTAATGCTTGGTTCTGCTAGCAGAGTGAAGGCACACACAGTATATGCATTTTCATGTGTTTCTATCAATTTCAGTGTTAGTGGGCCCAAACTAGTCACTTTTCATCATATTCGATCCAGACTCACACCTAATGCTTGGTTCTGCTAGCAGAGTGAAGACACACAGAGAATATGCATTTTCATGTGTTTCTATCAATTTCAGTGTTATCGGACACAAACTAGTCACTTTTCATCATATTTGATCCATACTTACACCTAATGCTTGGTTCTGCTAGCAGAATGAAGGCACACACAGTATATGCATTTTCATGTGTTTCTGTCAATTTCAGTGTTATCGGACACAAATTAGTCACTTTTCATCATATTCGATCCAGACTCACACCTAATGCTCGGTTATGCTAGCAGAGTGAAGGCACACACAGAATATGCATTTTCATGTGTTTCTGTCAATTTAAGTGTTATTGGGCCCAAACTAGTCACTTTTCATCATATTCGATCCAGACTCACACCTAATGCTTGGTTCTGTTAGCAGAGTGAAGACACACAGAGAATACGCATTTTCATGTGTTTCTGTCAATTTCAGTGATATTGGGCCCAAACTAGTCACTTCTCATCAGAATTGTTCCAGACTCATCCAAAACGCTCTGCTGTACTGGCAGAGTCACGGCACACACCGTACATGCATTTTCATGTGTTTCTGTCAATTTCAGTGTTATCAGGCCAAAACTAGTCACTTTTCATCAGAATCGTTCCGGACTCACCCAAAACGCTCTGCTGTACTGGCAGAGTCACGGCACACACCGTACATGCATTTTCATGTGTTTCTGTCAATTTCAGTGTTAGTGGGCCCAAACTAGTCACTTTTCATCAGAATCGATGCAGACTCACACCTAAAGCTCGGTTCTGCTAGCAGAGTGAAGACACACAGAGAATATGCATTTTCATATGTTTCTATCAATTTCAGTGTTATCGGACACAAACTAGTCACTTTTCATCAGAATCGATGCAGACTCACACCTAAAGCTCGGTTCTGCTAGCAGAGTGAAGACACACAGAGAATATGCATTTTCATATGTTTCTATCAATTTCAGTGTTATCGGACACAAACTAGTCACTTTTCATCATATTCGATCCAGACTCACACCTAATGCTTGGTTCTGCTAGCAGAGTGAAGGCACACACAGTATATGCATTTTCATGTGTTTCTATCAATTTCAGTGTTATTGGGCCCAAACTAGTCACTTTTCATCATATTCGATCCAGACTCACACCTAATGCTTGGTTCTGCTAGCAGAGTGAAGGCACACAGAGAATATGCATTTTCATGTGTTCCTATCAATTTCAGTGTTAGTGGGCCCAAACTAGTCACTTTTCATCATATTCGATCCAGACTCACACCTAATGCTTGGTTCTGCTAGCAGAGTGAAGACACACGGAGAATATGCATTTTCATGTGTTTCTATCAATTTCAGTGTTATCGGACACAAACTAGTCACTTTTCATCGTATTCAATCCAGACTCACACCTAATGCTTGGTTCTCCTAGCAGAGTGAAGGCACACACAGAGAATATGCATTTTCATGTGTTTCTGTCAATTTCAGTGATATTGGGCCCAAACTAGACACTTTTCATCAAAATCGATCCAGACTCACCCAAAACACTCTGCTGTACTGGCAGAGTCACGGCACACACAATACATGCATTTCCATGTTTTTCTGTCAATTTCAGTGATATTGGGCCCAAACTAGTCACTTTTCATCATATTCGATCAAGACTCACACCTAATGCTTGGTTCTGCTAGCAGAGTGAAGACACACAGAGAATATGCATTTTCATGTGTTTCTATCAATTTCAGTGTTATCGGACACAAACTAGTCACTTTTCATCATATTCGATCCAGACTCACACCTAATGCTTGGTACTGCTAGCAGAGTGAAAACACAAAGAGAATATGCATTTTCATGTGTTTCTATCAATTTCAGCGTTATCGGACACAAACTAGTCACTTTTCATCATATTCGATCCAGACTCACACCTAATGCTTGGTACTGCTAGCAGAGTGAAGACACACAGAGAATATGCATTTTCATGTGTTTCTGTCAATTTCAGTGTTATCAGGCCAAAACTAGTCACTTTTCATCAGAATCGTTCCGGACTCACCCAAAACGCTCTGCTGTACTGGCAGAGTCACGGCACACACCATACATGCATTTTCATGTGTTTCTGTCAATTTCAGTGTTAGTGGGCCCAAACTAGTCACTTTTCATCAGAATCGATGCAGACTCACACCTAAAGCTCGGTTCTGCTAGCAGAGTAAAGGCACACACAGAATATGCATTTTCATGTGTTTCTGTCAATTTCAGTGTTATTGGGCCCAAACTAGTCACTTTTCATCATATTCGATCCAGACTCACGCCTAATGCTTGGTTCTGCTAGCAGAGTGAAGACACACAGAGAATATGCATTTTCATGTGTTTCTATCAATTTCAGTGTTATCGGACACAAACTAGTCACTTTTCATCATATTCGATCCAGACTTACACCTAATGCTTGGTACTGCTAGCAGAGTGAAGACACAAAGAGAATATGCATTTTCATGTGTTTCTATCAATTTCAGCGTTATCGGACACAAACTAGTCACTTTTCATCATATTCGATCCAGACTCACACTTAATGCTTGGTACTGCTAGCAGAGTGAAGGCACACACAGAGAATATGCATTTTCATGTGTTTCTGTCAATTTCAGTGTTATCAGGCCAAAACTAGTCACTTTTCATCAGAATCGTTCCGGACTCACCCAAAACGCTCTGCTGTACTGGCAGAGTCACGGCACACACCGTACATGCATTTTCATGTGTTTCTGTCAATTTCAGTGTTAGTGGGCCCAAACTAGTCACTTTTCATCAGAATCGATGCAGACTCACACCTAAAGCTCGGTTCTGCTAGCAGAGTGAAGGCACACACAGAATATGCATTTTCATGTGTTTCTGTCAATTTCAGTGTTATCGGACACAAACTAGTCACTTTTCATCATATTCGATCCAGACTCACACCTAATGCTTGGTTCTGCTAGCAGAGTGAAGGCACACACAGTATATGCATTTTCATGTGTTTCTATCAATTTCAGTGTTAGTGGGCCCAAACTAGTCACTTTTCATCATATTCGATCCAGACTCACACCTAATGCTTGGTTCTGCTAGCAGAGTGAAGGCACACAGAGAATATGCATTTTCATGTGTTCCTATCAATTTCAGTGTTAGTGGGCCCAAACTAGTCACTTTTCATCATATTCGATCCAGACTCACACCTAATGCTTGGTTCTGCTAGCAGAGTGAAGACACACAGAGAATATGCATTTTCATGTGTTTCTGTCAATTTCAGTGATATTGGGCCCAAACTAGACACTTTTCATCAAAATCGATCCAGACTCACCCAAAACACTCTGCTGCACTGGCAGAGTCACGGCACACACCGTACATGCATTTTCATGTGTTTCTGTCAATTTCAGTGTTAGTGGGCCCAAACTAGTCACTTTTCATCATATTCGATCAAGACTCACACCTAATGCTTGGTTCTGCTAGCAGAGTGAAGACACACAGAGAATATGCATTTTCATGTGTTTCTATCAATTTCAGTGTTATCGGACACAAACTAGTCACTTTTCATCATATTCGATCCAGACTCACACCTAATGCTTGGTACTGCTAGCAGAGTGAAGACACAAAGAGAATATGCATTTTCATGTGTTTCTATCAATTTCAGCGTTATCGGACACAAACTAGTCACTTTTCATCATATTCGATCAAGACTCACACCTAATGCTTGGTACTGCTAGCAGAGTGAAGACACACAGAGAATATGCATTTTCATGTGTTTCTGTCAATTTCAGTGTTATCAGGCCAAAACTAGTCACTTTTCATCAGAATCGTTCCGGACTCACCCAAAACGCTCTGCTGTACTGGCAGAGTCACGGCACACACCGTACATGCATTTTCATGTGTTTCTGTCAATTTCAGTGTTAGTGGGCCCAAACTAGTCACTTTTCATCAGAATCGATGCAGACTCACACCTAAAGCTCGGTTCTGCTAGCAGAGTGAAGGCACACACAGAATATGCATTTTCATGTGTTTCTGTCAATTTCAGTGTTATTGGGCCCAAACTAGTCACTTTTCATCATATTCGATCCAGACTCAGAACTAATGCTTGGTTCTGCTAGCAGAGTGAAGACACACAGAGAATATGCATTTTCATGTGTTTCTATCAATTTCAGTGTTATCGGACACAAACTAGTCACTTTTCATCATATTCGATCCAGACTCACACCTAATGCTTGGTACTGCTAGCAGAGTGAAGACACAAAGAGAATATGCATTTTCATGTGTTTCTATCAATTTCAGCGTTATCGGACACAAACTAGTCACTTTTCATCATATTCGATCCAGACTCACACCTAATGCTTGGTACTGCTAGCAGAGTGAAGGCACACACAGAGAATATGCATTTTCATGTGTTTCTGTCAATTTCAGTGTTATCAGGCCAAAACTAGTCACTTTTCATCAGAATCGTTCCGGACTCACCCAAAACGCTCTGCTGTACTGGCAGAGTCACGGCACACACCGTACATGCATTTTCATGTGTTTCTGTCAATTTCAGTGTTAGTGGGCCCAAACTAGTCACTTTTCATCAGAATCGATGCAGACTCACACCTAAAGCTCGGTTCTGCTAGCAGAGTGAAGGCACACACAGAATATGCATTTTCATGTGTTTCTGTCAATTTCAGTGTTATTGGGCCCAAACTAGTCACTTTTCATCATATTCGATCCAGACTCAGACCTAATGCTTGGTTCTGCTAGCAGAGTGAAGACACACAGAGAATATGCATTTTCATGTGTTTCTATCAATTTCAGTGTTATCGGACACAAAATAGTCACTTTTCATCATATTCGATCCAGACTCACACCTAATGCTTGGTTCTGCTAGCAGAGTGAAGACACACAGAGAATATGCATTTTCATGTGTTTCTATCAATTTCAGTGTTATCGGACACAAACTAGTCACTTTTCATCATATTTGATCCAGACTCACACCTAATGCTTGGTTCTGCTAGCAGAGTGAAGGCACACACAGTATATGCATTTTCATGTGTTTCTGTCAATTTCAGTGTTATCGGACACAAATTAGTCACTTTTCATCATATTCGATCCAGACTCACACCTAATGCTTGGTACTGCTAGCAGAGTGAAGGCACAAACAGTATATGCATTTTCATGTGTTTCTATCAATTTCAGTGTTATCGGACAGAAACTTGTCACTTTTCATCATATTCGATCCAGACTCACACCTAATGCTCGGTTCTGCTAGCAGAGTGAAGGCACACACAGAATATGCATTTTCATGTGTTTCTGTCAATTTAAGTGTTATTGGGCCCAAACTAGTCACTTTTCATCAGAATCGATCCAGACTCACCCAAAACGCTCTGCTGTACTGGCAGAGTCACGGCACACACCGTACATGCATTTTCATGTGTTTCTGTCAATTTCAGTGTTAGTGGGCCCAAACTAGTCACTTTTCATCATATGCGATCAAGACTCCCACCTAATGCTTGGTTCTGCTAGCAGAGTGAAGACACACAGAGAATATGCATTTTCATGTGTTTCTATCAATTTCACTGTTATCGGACACAAACTAGTCACTTTTCATCATATTCGATCCAGACTCACACCTAATGCTCGGTTCTGCTAGCAGAGTGAAGGCACACACAGAATATGCATTTTCATGTGTTTCTGTCAATTTCAGTGTTATTGGACCCAAACTAGTCACTTTTCATCATATTCGATCCAGACTCACACCTAATGCTTGGTTCTGCTAGCAGAGTGAAGGCACACACAGAGAATATGCATTTTCATGTGTTTCTATCAATTTCAGTGTTATCGGACACAAATTAGTCACTTTTCATCATATTCGATCCAGACTCACACCTAATGCTCAGTTCTGCTGTCAGAGTGAAGGCACACACAGTATATGCATTTTCAGGTGTTTCTGTCAATTTTAGTGTTAGTGGGCCCAAACTAGTGACTTTTCATCATATTCGATCCAGACTCACACCTAATGCTTGGTTCTCCTAGCAGAGTGAAGGCACACAGTATATGCATTTTCATGTGTTTCTGTCAATTTCAGTGATATTGGGCCCAAACTAGTCATTTTTCATCAGAATCGTTCCAGACTCACCCAAAACGCTCTGCTGTACTGTCAGAGTCACGGCACACACCGTACATGCATTTTCATGTGTTTCTGTCAATTTCAGTGTTAGTGGGCCCAAACTAGTCACTTTTCATCATATTCGATCAAGACTCACACCTAATGCTTGGTTCTGCTAGCAGAGTGAAGACACACAGAGAATATGCATTTTCATGTGTTTCTATCAATTTCAGTGTTATCGGACACAAACTAGTCACTTTTCATCATATTCGATCCAGACTCACACCTAATGCTTGGTACTGCTAGCAGAGTGAAGACACAAAGAGAATATGCATTTCCATGTGTTTCTATCAATTTCAGTGTTATCGAACACAAACTAGTCACTTTTCATCATATTCGATCCAGACTCACACCTAATGCTTGGTACTGTTAGCAGAGTGAAGACACACAGAGAATATGCATTTTCATGTGTTTCTGTCAATTTCAGTGTTATCAGGCCAAAACTAGTCACTTTTCATCAGAATCGTTCCGGACTCACCCAAAACGCTCTGTTGTACTGGCAGAGTCACGGCACACACCGTACATGCATTTTCATGTGTTTCTGTCAATTTCAGTGTTAGTGGGCCCAAACTAGTCACTTTTCATCAGAATCGATGCAGACTCACACTTAAAGCTCGGTTCTGCTAGCAGAGTGAAGGCACACACAGAATATGCATTTTCATGTGTTTCTATCAATTTCAGTGTTATCGGACACAAACTAGTCACTTTTCAACAGAATCGATGCAGACTCACACCTAATGCTTGGTTCTGCTAACAGAGTGAAGGCACACACAGTATATGCATTTTCATGTGTTTCTATCAATTTCAGTGTTAGTGGGCCCAAACTAGTCACTTTTCATCAGAATCGTTCCAGACTCACCCAAAACGCTCTGCTGTACTGGCAGAGTCACGGCACACACCGTACATGCATTTTCATGTGTTTCTGTCAATTTCAGTGTTATTGGGCCCAAACTAGTCACTTTTCATCATATTCGATCCAGACTCACGCCTAATGCTTGGTTCTGCTAGCAGAGTGAAGACACACAGAGAATATGCATTTTCATGTGTTTCTATCAATTTCAGTGTTATCGGACACAAACTAGTCACTTTTCATCATATTCGATCCAGACTTACACCTAATGCTTGGTACTGCTAGCAGAGTGAAGACACACAGAGAATATGCATTTTCATGTGTTTCTATCAATTTCAGCGTTATCGGACACAAACTAGTCACTTTTCATCATATTCGATCCAGACTCACACCTAATGCTTGGTACTGCTAGCAGAGTGAAGGCACACACAGAGAATATGCATTTTCATGTGTTTCTGTCAATTTCAGTGTTATCAGGCCAAAACTAGTCACTTTTCATCAGAATCGTTCCGGACTCACCCAAAACGCTCTGCTGTACTGGCAGAGTCACGGCACACACCGTACATGCATTTTCATGTGTTTCTGTCAATTTCAGTGTTAGTGGGCCCAAACTAGTCACTTTTCATCAGAATCGATGCAGACTCACACCTAAAGCTCGGTTCTGCTAGCAGAGTGAAGGCACACACAGAATATGCATTTTCATGTGTTTCTGTCAATTTCAGTGTTATCGGACACAAACTAGTCACTTTTCATCATATTCGATCCAGACTCACACCTAATGCTTGGTTCTGCTAGCAGAGTGAAGGCACACACAGTATATGCATTTTCATGTGTTTCTATCAATTTCAGTGTTAGTGGGCCCAAACTAGTCACTTTTCATCATATTCGATCCAGACTCACACCTAATGCTTGGTTCTGCTAGCAGAGTGAAGGCACACAGAGAATATGCATTTTCATGTGTTCCTATCAATTTCAGTGTTAGTGGGCCCAAACTAGTCACTTTTCATCATATTCGATCCAGACTCACACCTAATGCTTGGTTCTGCTAGCAGAGTGAAGACACACAGAGAATATGCATTTTCATGTGTTTCTGTCAATTTCAGTGATATTGGGCCCAAACTAGACACTTTTCATCAAAATCGATCCAGACTCACCCAAAACACTCTGCTGCACTGGCAGAGTCACGGCACACACCGTACATGCATTTTCATGTGTTTCTGTCAATTTCAGTGTTAGTGGGCCCAAACTAGTCACTTTTCATCATATTCGATCAAGACTCACACCTAATGCTTGGTTCTGCTAGCAGAGTGAAGACACACAGAGAATATGCATTTTCATGTGTTTCTATCAATTTCAGTGTTATCGGACACAAACTAGTCACTTTTCATCATATTCGATCCAGACTCACACCTAATGCTTGGTACTGCTAGCAGAGTGAAGACACAAAGAGAATATGCATTTTCATGTGTTTCTATCAATTTCAGCGTTATCGGACACAAACTAGTCACTTTTCATCATATTCGATCCAGACTCACACCTAATGCTTGGTACTGCTAGCAGAGTGAAGACACACAGAGAATATGCATTTTCATGTGTTTCTGTCAATTTCAGTGTTATCAGGCCAAAACTAGTCACTTTTCATCAGAATCGTTCCGGACTCACCCAAAACGCTCTGCTGTACTGGCAGAGTCACGGCACACACCGTACATGCATTTTCATGTGTTTCTGTCAATTTCAGTGTTAGTGGGCCCAAACTAGTCACTTTTCATCAGAATCGATGCAGACTCACACCTAAAGCTCGGTTCTGCTAGCAGAGTGAAGGCACACACAGAATATGCATTTTCATGTGTTTCTGTCAATTTCAGTGTTATTGGGCCCAAACTAGTCACTTTTCATCATATTCGATCCAGACTCAGACCTAATGCTTGGTTCTGCTAGCAGAGTGAAGACACACAGAGAATATGCATTTTCATGTGTTTCTATCAATTTCAGTGTTATCGGACACAAACTAGTCACTTTTCATCATATTCGATCCAGACTCACACCTAATGCTTGGTACTGCTAGCAGAGTGAAGACACAAAGAGAATATGCATTTTCATGTGTTTCTATCAATTTCAGCGTTATCGGACACAAACTAGTCACTTTTCATCATATTCGATCCAGACTCACACCTAATGCTTGGTACTGCTAGCAGAGTGAAGGCACACACAGAGAATATGCATTTTCATGTGTTTCTGTCAATTTCAGTGTTATCAGGCCAAAACTAGTCACTTTTCATCAGAATCGTTCCGGACTCACCCAAAACGCTCTGCTGTACTGGCAGAGTCACGGCACACACCGTACATGCATTTTCATGTGTTTCTGTCAATTTCAGTGTTAGTGGGCCCAAACTAGTCACTTTTCATCAGAATCGATGCAGACTCACACCTAAAGCTCGGTTCTGCTAGCAGAGTGAAGGCACACACAGAATATGCATTTTCATGTGTTTCTGTCAATTTCAGTGTTATTGGGCCCAAACTAGTCACTTTTCATCATATTCGATCCAGACTCAGACCTAATGCTTGGTTCTGCTAGCAGAGTGAAGACACACAGAGAATATGCATTTTCATGTGTTTCTATCAATTTCAGTGTTATCGGACACAAAATAGTCACTTTTCATCATATTCGATCCAGACTCACACCTAATGCTTGGTTCTGCTAGCAGAGTGAAGACACACAGAGAATATGCATTTTCATGTGTTTCTATCAATTTCAGTGTTATCGGACACAAACTAGTCACTTTTCATCATATTTGATCCAGACTCACACCTAATGCTTGGTTCTGCTAGC